>NC_056729.1:357364555-357529555 GCF_019279795.1 Protopterus annectens | reverse complement strand
GACAGAGCTAAAATTAAAACAGATTTGGAAAACTTGAATCAGCTAAAATGTGCTCTCTTAGCTAAGCCACTCATGTCCATCCATATTGTTTTGCACATATACTTTCCAAGATTTAAACCCTCCTACTTTGTCTTTTTTGAAGATAGCACCATTATAAGGGCTTCTAGGATGACCTTTGAAGAAAATTACTTTTTGATTGAATGTAACAAGGTTAAAAATATGTTTCAGGAAAAAAAATATCATTAAATCTTATCGAGGAGGTCATTAAGAAAGTAATAAAGGATAGGGGTACAAAATGTTTCCATTATTAAGAAGGAAGGTTGCTACGATCTTCTAAAAAGACAAAGTAGGAGGGTTGAATGAGACATCATGAGAATACAACAGTGCTTTTATTACCAGCTATCATCAGGATACTTGTATTGCTACTAACATTATCAATAGATATTGGGATGTATTTAAAGGTTTTTCTGATGTGGAAAACTTATTTGTGGGGCCTATACACTTTATATCCAAAAAGAATAAGTGTATTAAGGATATTCTAGAGGAAAAAGATAGGAATTATAATGTTGGAAACATGAGGAAAGTTGGAACATATAAATGTAGGAAATGTAAGCAGTGTACATTTATTCTGAATGGCAATTCAATATATCTCCCTAGCAGGGACAAATTAATAGTAGCTAAAGAATATTGCAATTGTGAAACAAAAGGTTTAATTTATTTGGGGATTTGTGAAAACTGTCATTCACTTTATGTGGGCAAAACTGAAAGTAGCTTTAGGAAAAGAAATGAGCATTGTTATAGTATTTCAGTTTCTAATTCCAGTAATGCCCTTTACAAACACACATTAGCTTGTCCCGACTTTAAGTTCAAATTTTTTGTGTTAGAAACAGTGCCCTTGGACATTCGGGGTGGTTTATGAGTATAGAGAGATTTATTGACAGGTGTTTTTACAAGCTAATGAGTACCCCAGTCTAAATGACAATACTTCAATAGTTCCCTTATTGAAACTAAGAGCAGCTAGGTTATAGACATTTCTTAGTTTTTTTTTCACACCTTCTAGTTAGTTTTTAATTTTAGTAAATCATTTTTCACATTGCATTAATACTGTAAATGGACGTAGAAGTGTTTTAGATGTACTCCCATTTGGACTATACATACATTTATACATAGTATTATAAGTGTTAGGAATTATTTATTTTATTTGGCTGGATATTTTCCAAGATACTTTAATACTTTGATTTTTGCATGTTTTAACTTAAGTACACATGCTAGGGAGTGCTGTGTCTCAGGTGGTGACAGTGGCTGAAAAATTGGAAATCACAAAAGCCCACAATAGCCTTTGATTCCTTGATATGGGTCCATCAGAGATGGTCTAAGTATTTCTTCTGCTGACTTTCCATTCCAGAGCTAGACAGCATCTCTGTCTTGAGTGATACCAAGCAGCTAGCGTGGACAGAATCTGCATTTTCATTGCTGCGGAGAAAGAAAATTGGAATGGAATGGAAGATACAGATTTAAGACCTTAGTGCTGAGAGTCCTACGCCAGAGCATTTGTGTTTGTTGGAAGTTAATTTTATTATGGCAGAAGTAGTAAACAAAAAATACATTAGAGAATTGCAGTTTATTCTCCCTGTTACAACCCTTTTATGTTGGGTTATGGAAGGTCTTGGATTTTCAGTAAGTCAGTTGATGGGACCAAGTGCACTGTAGTTAACCATATTACAGTAAGCTTGTTTTTATGTACAGCATGTACATATAGAGGGCATTTGTATCAGGGTGATTTCCTTTTGAAATTTAAAAAAAAAAAAAAAAAAAAAGTACAAGGCCATGTCAAACCCAGAGCTGTTGGACATGCTACACTTAAAGAAATCCCAATCCCTCAGAGCTACATGCTCCAGGGATCTAAACCTTGTCATCACAATAAACAAAACATGCTGGGGGGATAGGTTCGTGACCCAGAGATTCCCCAGAATCTGAAATAGATTGCCCATACATGTCAAGCAGAGTGCCTCTTTGGACCTCTTCAAGAGGAACCTTGACGATTGGATGGGAGAAAGGAAATTCACCCCAGGGATCACGTCAGTTGCCCTGCTAGACAGGGGTCCAGGAAAGTAAATAATGTGGGAAGAAATAGCCAGGGAATTGTTATGGCTAGGCTTGTATAGGCCCTAGGGCTGATAGCCTAGTACCAACCTATGAACCTATTAACCACATGCTCCATAAGAAAGTCTTAACACAGCTGTGAGACAAAGCATATCTGAAGGCATGATATCATCATTGTAGCGCAAATCAGTTGTATGGGCTAAAAGTAATGAAGCAGCCCTCTCACAATATAACTGTACACATTACAGCTGTGATGGATGCTGTTCATCCCAAGCTCCAGAGTCACACACATTCATACTACTTAGTCACTGTGAATTTCAAACACCTACCTATCTAACTACACACATTATAGGATATTGCACTAACTCCACATGCCACAGAAAAAGTCTTATTACAATTGTGAGACAGAGTATATTCTAAGGCATGGCATCATCATAGTGCTGCAATGCATACATGTGGCTTTAAATTAATTTGAAAAGTGGTATGACAGTAGATGTACCCAACCACATTTATTGCATAATCCAGTCATCTCTGTGGCTGTAGAAGTACACAGATGGAGAATACTTAGAGAACGCCAGATTCAAACTCATGCGTTACTAAGTCTACAAGCTAGAGAACATTCTATCATTTCCTGACACCAAAGGAGAAGGCTTACTACAAGTGAAATAAAATCATATTTCAGCAAATGGGCTCATCAGTTAAAAACAGTTGTCTGTGCTAAAATGGACACAAAGTAGTGAAACAGCCATCTCCACTTATACATCAGATCAGTGGTTGACTCCATTCCTACCTACATATACATTCACACAAACACACACACACACACACACACACACACACACACACACACACACACACACACACACACACACACACACACACACACACACCACACTCTCTCTAATGCAACTGAGTCTATGGATTAATATTTAGATTTGAACTGGCTACCTCACTAAGCTAGAGGACATTGCAGGAATTGCAAATACCACTTCAGAAGTTCAATTACAACTAAGGGATAATGCACATTTGAAAGGATGACATCACCATTGTTTTGCTAGGGTGATCTGTGTGCTAAAAGAGACTGAAACAAGTGGGTGAAACCACTCTCACTGTAAAGCTGCACATCAGATTTGTGGGTGAACCCATTCCTACCTAGCGCTAGACACACACACACACACACACACACACACACACACACACACACACACACACACACACTGAGAATAGTCAGTCACTGCTGGATTAAAACACCTAGCAATCTAGTTACACTCTCTAGAGAACACAGTGCAAGTACCACAGCAGAAGTCTTAATATAAGTGTGAGATAGTGCACATTTGAAAGAATGAGCTCATCAGTGTGTAGCAGAAAACCCTACCCCCAAAACTCACCCACCCCAATACTCTTACACTTATACTTAGCTAGCCACTCCCACCACTTCTACCATCCAATCCAAACTACCCATCATACCCCCAAAATTACCTCCTACAGTTCACCCATTATAGTAAGCCTACCATTCAGAGTTTACTGCCAAACACAACTTATCCTGATAAACTACTAAACAATTAACCTAAACCATAATTTCTTACTCAAACTAACTTCACAACTTAACTCACCCCCTACTTCTACTCTAATAACCAACATCATGACCCTTAAATCTCTATCCCTACTTACATAAATAATACTTATAATTACCTTAACTTACCTAAATTATATCACCCAACCTACTAATGCAAACCACTCACCCCATTTTATACCACTACCCCATCCTCTACAAGGTACACATCTACTGTTACTCATATATCTCCCAGTCTCTACCCCATCAACACTAGCATGCTCTTCCCCTATAGACTCCTACCTAACTCTAAAAACACTTTTCCCATCTACACTAGTCTAATGCCCATAAAACTCTCTACCTGTATACTATACCCCAAACAAACCAAATACCTCATCCATCATCTTATCTCTATCCTTCTCTCCAGAGACATCCTCCTAAACCCAGGCCCCTCTACCACACTGCATCCAACCCCCCAAGCAACAGGCAAACCCCTCCACTTCTCAGCTCTAAATGCTCAGAGCCTATGTAACAAAATTCCAAACCTTCATGCCTGGCTTCTACATAAACAGCCTGATATTTTCTCCATCTCAAAAACCTGGCTTACGCCCCACATACAAGATTCTGAAATAACTCCTCCCAACTACCACATATTAAGGAATGATAGAACACAAAAAAGGGAGGTGGTGTAGCACTCCTTTACTCAGCATTCCTCTTAGTTACCTCCTATTCCAAACCCTTTCCCAAATTTGGCAAGGCAGAAATAATACCAGCTCTACTCCACCTAAACAAGCATAAACTCATATTTGTTGTCTCCCTCTATATTCCCCCTGGCAACAATATCTCATCCCTTGAAGATATTCTGTCCTGGGTCTCTACCAACATTACTCATGACACCATAATCCTGGGTGACATGAACATAAACTGGGCCACAATCCCATCTTCCACTAACTTACCCAATATTAACTTATATAACTTTACACAACTAATCAATTCCACTACCTTGCCTTCCAAGAACTTCATCACTGGAACTACAATAGACTGGATTCTAGTATCCCATCCTTTCCATATATCTGATAGTGGTATTCTCCCAGCCCCACTAGCTGACCATTTCCCCATTTTTGCCCACCATCTTCCCTCTTCTATACAACTAACTCAAACCTATATTTCCACTCATTGCCTAAATAACTTCAATGGTGAAACCTTCTCAAATGCACTAAAAAGCACAAACTGGAACCCATTAAAAACTCTTTCCCTAGATAATGCTCTGTCCTACTTTAATGCTACTTTCACAAACCTACTCAACTCCTTTGCCCCTCTAAAAACAAAATGTATAAAAAGTATCCCTGTACCCTGGTTAACCAAAAACACATTAGCTACTATGCGACTCAGTGACAAAGCCTGGACATGTTACCATAAAAATAAAACCACTATCACCCTAAACAAATATAAAGCACTACAAAATAAAGTAAAAAAAGTATTACCTTAGACTGCAAAGCCTATTTCTCCACTCTCCAAACCAACCACATCACCAATCCCAAACTATTTTGGAAAGGAATCTCATCTCTCCTCAACCCAGGAAAAAAAGAAAACCCTTGCCCCAACCCAGATGCCTCTGACATGGACTTGACCATGCAGTTTAACTCTTTCTTCACAGAGTCCATAAGCAATCTAACACCATCCTTCACCAACACCTTTACAACCCCTCCTCAACGTGCTCCCATCCCTTCCTCCCCTAGCATCCCTTACCTGCAACCTCCACCTTTCTCTATCAATCCCATCTCTATACTCACCATAAAAAACTTCTCCTAAAATTAAAACCTGGTTCCAATGCCCCTGATGAAATTCCCTCCTACTTCCTAAAAGTAGCCACAGAAGCCATTGCTCTCCCTATCAGCATACTAATTAATTGGTTGATCTCAGAAAGCCAGGTCCCCCAGCTCTGGAAGAAGGCCTTTATTATTCCTCTCCATAAAGGTGGCAATACTAATGACATCCCAAACTTTTGCCCTATCGCCATCCTATCTCCTATTTCTAAGCTACTTGAAAAGTGTGTACACCAACAACTCTTTCCCTACCTTATTAATAATCAGCATCTTAGCCCCACACAACATGGCTTTAGACCAGGTCATAGTACCTCCACTGCCCTCCTCTCCTTCCTAGAAACAATCAACAAAGCCTGTGACTCTGGCCACTTTGTATCCACTCTTTTCCTCGACCTCTCTAAGGCATTTGACACTATTTCCTGCAACCTCCTTCTTATCAAACTCTTTAAACTTAACCTATCCCCTTCCTCTTCCCATTGCTTCTCAAGCTATCTCACAAACAGGCCACAAGCAGTTAAATGGAAAAAAGCTACCTCACCCTTCCTTAATACATCCACAGGCATCCCCCAAGGTTCCATTCTAGGCCCCCTACTATTCAACATATTCATAAATGATTTCTTCCAAGCCATTCCTAACTCCAGCCTCATCCAATATGCTGATGATTCTACTATAATCTGTTCCTCCCCTTCCATCACAACTCTTAACAATCTAACACAAGCCACCTTCTCTTCCACTGAACAGTGGATGCTCAACAACCATCTAGCCCTTAATGCAACCAAAAGAAAACTTGTTACTCAATGCATCCAAAACCTATTCCCTAGCCAAATAATCCTTCATAATTACCAGCCATAATAATACCCCCCTAGAACTAGTCTCTGACACAAAATTAATAGGAATTATTATTGACAATCAACTAAAATCTGATAAGCATCTACAAGCAAATATTAAAAAAACCCATAAAAAATTAGGTATGCTTTACCACCACAGTCACTTTATCTCTCCCACCACCAGGATTACATTAGCTAATACATACCTCATCCCATCCCTTTTATATGGTGCATCTATCCTAACCAGCCTCAAAACAAAACTCTTATCTTGTTATAACAAAATATCCAAATTTGCGGCAGGTCATAGAGCCTCTTCTCACCACTGTAATTCCCTTCACCAACTAAGTTGGCTAGAATTACCAAACTTCCTCACATATACCCAGCTCATCCAAGCACACAGACTCATTCATAACCCATCTCTCTGCCTGTCCCTAGCAAATACCTTTGAAATGCATAAACCAGATAGACTCCTAAGATCCAATTCCAAAAACCTAATTAAATTGCATAAACCAACACATCCTGCTGGGAATCAATTGATGTTCTTCTCTCTTCCATGCCTCTGGAACTCTCTCCCTTCTCCCATCTGCACCTCCAGCGGTCTCTTCTTGTTTAAAACTTCACTGCACTCGCACCTTACTTCACAATGGAAAACGCTCTTGCTCTCATCCAACTTAATTCTACCACACTTCCTTCCTAACTTTCCAAACTTTGTTACCTGTCACTACCTCCTAAAGTTTTACATCCCTTGGGACATATTCGACCAATGACTAAAAAATTGCCTAATTGTAATTCCCTAAAAAAATACTACTACCTGAATTAACCTGATGTAATTTTCCTAATGAAAATCTTTTTTTATTTCTGTATTATGTAACATCTATTTGAATTGTGCAATATGGGGTTGTACTATACAAAATGTGTATTCAACATTTAATGGAAATTTATATTATGGATTTGTGCTCTTTCTGTACTATGTATTTGTATTTCTCTGGAGCTTTTCTCCCCAGGACTCCATAGAAAATGGGCTTTGTGTAGCCCAATGGACTATCCTAGAAAACAAACTGCAAATAAATAAATAAATAAAATTAAAAAAAACTGCTTATGTTAAAAGTGGAAGAATTTGATGGGGGAGCCCTCTTCCAGTGCAAATGTCTTGCCTGAGTGGAAATATCAGATCTCTTGTCAAAGCCATATCTACCTGATGCTAGACATAAACACATACACACACACACACACACACACACACACACACACACACACACCTCCTGGTTTAAATGTTTCTCCTGAGTAGAAATGTCAAAATCAGATGTTTGGGTGAAGCCAGTCATACCTAACAATACCTGCTGTTCATTGTATGTGAACCACCTACCCATTTAGGCAAAATTGAGTAGACAATATCAACTGCAAGTACCACAGAGCATGTCTTACTTTAACTGTAAGATAAAGCACATTTGAAAAGATGACCTCATCAAAGTGTTGTAGAGATGATGTTTTGGATAAAAGTGGAAGAACTTGGGAATTACCTCTGAGTGTAAATGTGTCACAACAGAACTGTTTTGGATGCCATTTCTACCTGACACTACAGATAAACATACATATATGATTTACTCACAGCTGGATGTGGACCACATTTCTATCTAGTTATATAACATAGAATGCACAGCATCAAGTGCAAGCACCACAGGAGAAGTCTTAAGTGAGATCTAGGGGACATTTAAATGGAGGACCTCATCAGTGTGTAAGATAACAAGTGTTAAATATGTAAGAAATTAATGGTGGGACCACTCTCCTAGTGAATATGTGATGCATGCGTAAACCATTTCTATCCGACACACACACACACACACACACACACACACACACACACACACACTCATCCTAGTTATTCACTGCTGGATTGGAACCATCTAGCTACACAATCTGAGGTCCATATTATCAACCACAAGCACCACAGGTGAAGGCCAATCACATACACACTAATGCTAGCTAGTCACTGCTGTATTCAAATATTTATGCATCTAAGTACACAATTTAGAATACATTGTATTAACTGCAAGCACCACAGGAGAAGTCTAGCTTTATTTGTGAGATACGCCACATTTTTAAGGATCACCACATCAATGTGTTGCAGAGAAAGTGTGCATCACAGGCTTGGGTGAAAAGGAATGTGTCATAACAAGTAGAAAAAAACAGCAATGTGTTGATCACAAGTAACTACATAGTTACTGTGAGTGACATGTGGCTGTTTCACAGTAAGTTGTATTAATGATAATCATATTGTCAAACAGTGGACTGAACCCAAACATTCATGACTGTTCAACTCAGGATAATTTTATGCAAATAATCATTTGGTGAGTCATTTTCATCATTTTCTCATGTTTGGACAATGTGCATTGTAAATTAAAAAAAAAGATCAAACATATAAAAGTACATTATTTAATGCCACTCAGCAAGTATGTGTGCAAAGGTCTCATACCATTGTACATCATTTGCAAGTCTAATAAATTTGCTGAAGCACAGAGATAACTTTACATTATGTAGTGTTTAGACAGCATCACTGTTAATTTGTCATATCCTGAGTACAACAGTCCATTACGATATACACAAGCAACACAAGTCACCATTACTTTCTTTGTGAAAATCACTTCCTAAAGTGCATTGCTTGCATGCTTATTTGAACAACTGATTGTAAAGTATTAGTGCATGCATAATTATTTTTTTTTAGGTTTTGAACTTACAACAGGAATTAGCAGTGGTCTGTGGTACTACATGGCAGCCTTCAAGCAAGTAAGAAGTACAGACATATACACTGTTTTGGTTCTGATTCATTTCAAAACAGATATGTGTTATGTTATGTTAATGTTTTTTGTATCATAATTTACAAATGGCAGTAATGTAAGCAAAAAATATTGATAATACAGATGCACACTTAGTGTGCCATCAAATGTGTGACTATCCATAGATTTAAGATTTTTATCCCATAAATCCCTGATTTAAACAAATGCATTGCACTTTTTTGGAAGGTATGAACATGTTTAGAATTATTATGAATCCCATAAGGAGCCAAGCACGGTACTGCTGGTAGAATAATGTGTATCCATAATTTTACAAGGCAAAATGTAATGATAATTTTAGACCTGATGCTGGATTCAAACACCCACCAGTCTGCATCAACAGTCTATAGATATGATCATTATCTGATCACACTACAAAGGAAATCAAATGCCAAGTGCTAAAACAGACACATTTAAAGGAACTATGAAAACAGTATGAAGCAAGAGAGCATGTGTGCAGCATACTTCATAACAGTAATGAGATGGTAGTATGTGTGCAGCGTACTTTATAACAGTAATGTGATGGGAGTATGTGTTCAGCATACTTTATAACAGTAGTGACAAATAAAACATCCCATATATTGGAGTATGTGTGCAGCATACTTCATAACAGTAATGACAAATGAAACATCCCATATGGTATACATTCAACCCAAGACCCTGTCCAACAGTGCAGTAGCACAAGGGGCAGCAGACTAATGTGGCCAACAGCAAATACTCACCAGTTTTTGCCATAAGACATGAACTGATATTTACTGCGAGTTACAATTGCTGCTCAGTGGCAGCCATCCCATAAATGCTGAGGACAAAGAGTGATGAGACAGAAGGGAGTAGAAAGATTCACAGAGAGAGAAGCATAAAAACATTTTTAATGGGCCATTTCTGGTAAAGTTGTGTTTTAATCTGAAGTTTGTCATAATAATTCTGTCATGCTCTATGCAATAAAGTGTTTACAACATGGTGCAAGCAGGGGTAGGAGAGGAGAAACATGATTATGACTTAAATATGATAATGGTGGGTTAATAACATATGTAGCCAACATTTATACATACAATACTAATATGAAAAACACTAAACAATGTTTGTTATACTTCTGGATTCAAACCTTTGATAATATTCAAAAAAGCAGACTATAGAGCTGAGCATTATCTGAACACAATACACAGGAAGTCCTACTTCACAAACTTAAAATCACACATTTGAAGGAACAGTGACAAAAGACTGAAGAAAGGGATAATGTAGGCATCAGTCTTCACCACAGTAATGTCAAATGTAACATCCTGTAAAGTGAGTATTACATCAAGCAGCCTAATAAATATGTAAAATTAACTCTCACAATAGTGCCATCAGTCTGTGTTTCTTTAATGTAGTAAAGCTTAACACATTTGCATGAAGATAACCATACTAGCATAGTTGAAAGTAAAATATTCAGTTTTTGTCAAAGGACATAAAATGCCTTTTACCATCATTCAACATTTATGTGCAATGCCAAGCTTCATGCAAATGCTGGGTACAAAAAATGAAGTTTTTATGGGCCATCCCTGGGTATGTGTATTGTGTGTGATTCTATTTTTAGAAACAAACCACTGACAAGAGACTGCAGACGGCACAAGGAAATTAATAGTAAAAATTTAATGTGTTAAGCGCTTTTCGTTTGTAGATTAAACAAATTTCATCAGACATATTGAAAATCTTAAAAACAGTCACATATATAGAAACAGTTAACCAATCAAATTCATCAAGTACACATAATAAATGAGCTGCATTGAACAGTTAAAAAGAACATTTTAAAGGGGTAAGCACGTGAACAAAAACTCCACTCTCACTATATTAAAAATATACATATAAAAATATATAACGCACAGTATAACCAAAACTGTACTACAAATATTATACCTACATACAATTAGTTATTAATAATTCATGGTAAACTAAAATATGATCAAGAAAACTAATAAATATATAGGAAACTAGTAAATATATATAAATATAAATATATAGTGAAACAATTCATATGAAAAAGGCGAAATGAAATACCAAATACAGATCATCTTGTTAAACTTTTGATTTTCAAAATACTACTGATAGAACAACCCTCATTCAGACCGGGGGAATTATACGCGTTCAACCTAATCTGCCATATAAGCTCAAGTTCTTCTAATCTAAGTGAATCAGGACCACCTCGAGGATTGTAAGAAACTTGGTCTATCACTATAAATTTAAAACTATGATTGGGACATTGAACTATATGTTTAGCTAATGCATTTTCAAGTTTATGCTTTTTAATGGCATACATATGCTCATACATACGGTCACGGAGCCTTCTTTTCGTTTTTACCAACATAGAAGGCCAAACATGACTGACATTGAGCTAAATAGACAACCATTTTCGAGTTACAGTTAACTCTCTGCTTCAAATAATATTGAAAATTATGAATACAGAATCTGTTAGATTCAGAGACATATGAACAGTAATTGCATGCCTGACATTTATACATACCCACTGTTCTAACAGAAGTTCTTACATGGTGTTCATAATAGGCTTTGAGGTTTTTACCTCTTTTATAAGTCAAGTAGGACGTTCCCCCTACCTTGAGTACACACTGTCATTCTTAAAGATTTCCCAATTTTTAGCAAAAATCTGGAAACAATCTACTATTAAGATTATAAGTTGACAAAAAAAAGAAATTCTTTTAAAGAGTTAACGGGTACATCAGGTGACATTAACGGGGAGGTGGCCACCCTGTTGAGAGTGTTAAATGAATTATTCAAAATAGGTTTATAAAAATGGCTCTGACGTTTGACTGATACTTCATCAATGATTTCGTCAACCATATAGTCAGGGTACCCACGATGGACAAACATCCCTCTAATATACAAACACTCAGTATTGAAATCATGGTCTAAAGTAGTAATACGGGCGGCCCGGACAAGTTGACCCTTAATTATAGCCCGTTTTTGGTGCAGTGGATGACAACTGGAAAAATGTAACAATGAGTTGCAATATGTATTCTTTCTAAAAATAGAAGCTGTAAGTTTTTGAACAGAATAGTTTTTAGACAAAAGAACATCAAGATAAGAAATAGAATCTACGTTAAAAGTGTGTGTGAACTTCAGAAAGTTAGTGCTGGAGTTGAAATATTCAACAACCAACTCACTAATAGAACTGTCGCCATCCAACAGAATAAAAATGTCATCCAAACAACGGGTATAAAATATAAACTGGTCATTGAACACACAGTTGTTGATAACAAACAGGTGTTCCCAATGGGCCATAACCATGTTGGCAACACTTGCCCCACACGGAGAACCCATGGCAACACCAATTTTTTGAAGGTAAAAATTCCCTTCAAAGGTGAAATAATTGTTATCAAGGATTATATCCAGTAATTCTTGGACCAAATTACACTCGATTTTGGTACAACCCTGAAGTTTTAAAACTTCAGCAACCCATTTTATGGCTATGTCATGTGGAATACATGTATAGAGGTCCTTTACGTCGATAGTTAAAAAATTATATCTAGGGTTGAACTCCAGTTGATTGACTCTATTTAGAAACATCCATGAACCCTTACAAATTTGTTTCAAGTTAACCAAATATTTTTGTAAAATAGAGTCAACAACCTTAGCACATGGATAAGTAGGAGATCCTCTACCATCGACTAAAGGGTGCATTGGTGGGTTTTTAAGATCTTTAAGGATCTTAGGTATACCAAATAAACAAGGAAATCTAGGATAAGAAGTTGACATAAAGTTGTATATACACTGGGTTATTCTACCCTCAATAAACATGTCCTCAATGGCATTCTTAGTTGTTAAGTAAGCTTTATTAACTTCTGATAATGAACTCTCAATATAGGCAGGTGAATGCAGTAGGTGTAATATCCTTTTGTTGTAATCACACTTATCAAATACCACTACACCACCCCCTTTGTCAGGTTTACATAGCCTGATATCATTCAGTTGTATAAAGTCAAGGCATTCCCTTTCTTTAGAATACGTGTTACCATAAAGTCCCTTAAACTGCCAGGACCGAGCACTATTACGAATATCAAGTTCGCAAACAAGCTCGAAGATTTGTAATAGGGGATGTAGTGGGGGGTTGTATGTACTAGAAATCCTGAAGTTGTTGGTGTCAGCCGAAGCCATGTTCCCCATCATTAAGTTCAAATTAAGTTTTCTAGTGAATAATTTTAAATCAATAATTGTTTTAACAACATCAAGTTTCAAAGGTGGTACATACGTATTCCCCTTAGCAAGTAATTCAATCAAGTCTGGAGAAATATCAACTGAAGAAAAGTTATATACTTTAAAATCACCACTTAAATTATACAATATAATGGGACTATCAGGTAATAAAGCTGAAACTTCTTCGGCTGGAAAAACATTATTAACCACAGCTTCTACAGGGTTAGTCAAAACATAAGACTGTCAGAAACTGAGGATGTATTAGAAACATGTGTAACTGCTGCTAAAGGCAAAATATCACAGTTGTCTGAAACATTAGAACAAGAACAAACATCACAAATTAGTTGTACTTCTGCTTCTTTTTCTGGTTGAAGTATCCTGTTTGTTGTTTTTGTCTTGCTCCTAAAAAATTAGGGTCATTAGATCTTAAATTGTAATGTCTAGACCTGTTACCATGTTGTGTTAAATCATTTTTACCAGGCATAGATTGAGTAGACTCATTTAAATTAATAATGTCAGGAGATACATTATCTACGACATGGTAGTTCACTTTATTAGATGCAGTATTTCCTTTACTAACACCAGGATGACCTGAATTGGTAGACCCCTGCCATACTTGTGCTAGAGACGGTCGAGGGTATGCTGTTCCATCATTATATGCTTTCATGTCTCTGTCAAGTTTTTTAACCTTGTTGCCCTTTAGTTTATTTAAATATTGATCGATGCTAGAAAAAATCCTATTGTATTCATACTTATATCGGAAAAATTCGGCATCGAGTTTAATCTTTTCATCAAGTTCACACACCAATTTAGTAAGGTTGACTACCGAAAGAGAATAATGTTTGGACATTAATTCAAGTAGTTCCAGACCTTGACGGTCAAACAAAACCAATAATTCCTTATGAAAAAGAGAGTTAGCCTCTAAACCCGTGGGAAATTGGGAATTCCTCAAGCCTTTTGGCACAATTTTATGCTTGAGGCATTCCTGGAAATAAGAAATTTCCAGTTGAGTTTTCCTTAGTTTAACCGATAATTTATCCAGTTCCTTAAGGTTAGTTGCAATACCCAGTTGTTCATTATCCATATCTGTACCATGTTGTGGTATATCATTTGTTAATGAACCAAAAGAAAAATTGTAAGCCAACCAGTTATTAATATTAAAAGAAAAAACATATTTTACCGTATTAGAAAGAACTGCTTCGGTTAGCTGTAATCCTACAGCAGGTTTAAACAGTGGAAGTGCTGCTGAATTCGAAGAAGTATTAAGTAATCCAGTATTTCCGCGATTGTCCCCACTGTTGTTACAGCCAGCCAATGCCTGTTGTTGATTACATCCACCCAATTCGCTAGCCGGAATACTCCTCTGCCCGCAAGGGATGTTGTAGAATGAAGAACCAGGTGATAATCCTTGACCGGCAACACGGACTGCTTCAACCGCAGTGTTTCCACCAGATGAACTAGGAAGCTGTGAGAGAGGTGCTTTTTGCACGTCGTAATGACGTTCTAGGTTATCCAAACATGCCATAAGACAGTCTAAGCGCGAAATTAGAAAATTGAAGTTCTTGTTCTCCTTCTCCGGAGCTTTTGACGGTGCCAAACCACACGACTCATCTCCATTCTTTAAAAGTTCAGGAGTATTTATAAAAAGCGTGCCACTGTCTTCCGACTCTAAACCAGACGCCATGTACAAAACTGATAACTCCAAACAGCGAAAAGACAAACTAGAACTAGAAACAAACCACTGACAAGAGACTTCAGACGGCACAAGGAAATTAATAGTAAAAATTAATGTGTTAAGCGCTTTTCGTTTGTAGATTAAACAAAGTTATACTGTGCGTTATATATTTTTATATGTATATTTTTAATAAAGTGAGAGTGGAGTTTTTGTTCACATGCTTACCCCTTTAAAATGTTCTTTTTAACTGTTCAATGCAGCTCATTTATTATGTGTACTTGATGAATTTGATTGGTTAACTGTTTCTATATATGTGACTGTTTTTAAGATTTTCAATATGTCTGATGAAGTTTGTTTAATCTACAAACGAAAAGCGCTTAACACATTAAATTTTTACTATTAATTTCCTTGTGCTGTCTGAAGTCTCTTGTCAGTGGTTTGTTTCTAGTTCTAGTTTGTCTTTTCGCTGTTTGGAGTTATCAGTTTTGTACATGGCGTCTGATTCTATTTTTGACTAGATTAAATGTGAAAAAGAGGTTGGCATGACAGTGGTGAAAACTGGAGGCAAGTAGTGGATAGGACACAGGGGAAAGAATAATGAATCCTGCATGATGATGGTGGGACCACAGCTATCCACTTCTTCACAAGATAAATGTATACTTGAAATGAGGATTTGATGAATTTGGGTGGGCTGGGTGACAACAACAATTGAATAATGTTGTTTGGCCAATTGGACCAATCAAGTGTGTCATGATGACACATATGCAAAGCAGATAGCGATGTATTGGGTGTATTTATTTATTTTTGAGGGACAGGTGTCCATTTGTTTCTTTTTTGTAGAGAGGACTGTTGGGGAAGGTGGTTAGGTATAAGGGAGTTATGTAAGTAGAATAGGTTAGGTAGCAGATGCAGACATACAGAGCATACAAGACAGACAGGGATGGTGATGAACACAAAAGGTTGGCTAGCATTAGGTAGGAGACATTAGAGGAACACCTGCATCCAGCATGAGCACAGTGAGAATCTAGTCCTCACCCTCAGAACTGTCATCACTGTTTCCTGTCGCAAATCCCTAGGTCAGTGCTGGATGGAGCATCGACTTTGCAATTTGTCACAGGACTTTCTCTAATCTACTATGCCAATTTGGGCACTGAGGCCCCTCTCCATAATGTCCCCCACCAGCTCTGTCAGTCCCTGATTAATGACAAAATCGCCATCTCCACCTCCACTAGTACCCCTATGGGTACCAATGATAAGCACCAAAGGCAGAGATACCTGATGCAGCTGGAGCTGGTACTGTCAGAGTTGTGGAAGCAATGCTGACAATTTGGGACCCAGATGTGCTATGTGTGGTGGTACAACAGCCACCTGTGGAGGTATGGTACCCCAATCCCTAGTGATCAGTTTAGCTTTCTGTACTGATGGTCACTTAAGTTGCAGCGGCATTGTTTCCATGCAGAAAAAAAAGATAGATAGGGTTGGGGAGAGAAAACATATATAATAACATCAATGCTATGTGGGATTAATATTTCAAAATATAAACAGCTAGACACATCCATATGGTAAACAGTTTGATGTTTGACACATTCAGATATGATGTGAAGTCATAAATGTGTCATAAAATACAAGCAGTCTCACTTCTATTACACACATTATGCAAACACTTAGGTGATTATGGCATATCTGATAAGCATTCCAAGTAAAGGCATCCATTTGCAAAAAAAAAAAGTTTAATGATATTTAATATTATCGAAAATAGATTTTATATACTTTTTTTGTGCTAAAAGCTAGTTGTTGCTGCTAAGAATTGACCCCCCCCCACAAAGATACGTTGGTTTACAAATTACTGAATCCTATGATCTAGAACTATTGAGGCAGACATGTATGTGTGATAAATAAGTAACTCCATTCTGTGGGTCTCAAGATCATATGGACTAATGCTCTGAAATATGGAAGCATTTACTAAGCTTCAGATGTATTATGATCTTGCTTGCATTCACAGCTGAGACATATTCACTCATGCCTCTCTGAAGTGTGCCAATCATTCCCAATGTGCTTCCTTGTTTTCAGCAGCTGTACAGAACACAGAACAGAAAAATAAGAAGCATAATGAATAAGTGCAATGCCTGGCCAGTCCTAAGTATTGTAATGGCTGGTATTGGGTCATTATATGTACACAACTCAGGGGTGTCAGCAGTTCTAAATTCTGCCTCCCATTAGCTCAGGATGTCTTGCTTGCACCTTTTCATGTTATATGGTGACAGCATTGTTCACCAGTGTATAGAATGCCAGTTGCACTGCAGACAGCCTTGTCCAAGTCATTCGAAGTCTAAGCCTTGTACTGAGACACATTATAGTCCGCCTGCAAAAGCTTACATCTGGAACACTTTATGAAGAGTGCCACAAAAATCCTGGACTACTCTTGGCACCACCTTTGGGCTCTAAATCAAGCACCGCCCTTACCTATCTGCCGTGTCTTTTAAAGGATACCTAGAAATATATCAGTGACTTGTCACCCAATTCAGACCTCACATGTACAAGTCTGTGGAAAATGCTAGCTGCATTTTAACAATAGAAAGCTCATAAATGGTATGGGAGAGAAATTAGGTACAATTGCTTCAAACTACATTGCTAGTGTGAAATATGGCAGTGAGACTTGACCATGTATGATGTTGACTTTATTCACACATGTTCTAGTGTGAAATCCTCAAATGCTTTTTGAATTACATTTGAAGGATATATCGTCATCTCAAATGGCTGGTAATCATAACAGACTCCTGATACAGTAATATGACATGTGATTCATATCTGTGATATTGGTAATATTCAGTGCTGGTAAGAGATAAAGTGATATAAATTGGGACATAATGGATTGCTGGGACATAGAAATTATAAACTTCAACTAACAGCACCTGGGAACTGAACCCATGAGTAAAAAGAGGGCTAAGCTCTGTTATTTAACTGTTAATGCCATGGGAGAGTTAACATTTTAAGCTTGCAAGCTGAGGTGTAACAATTTCAACATGCACGGATATATTATTATTACAAGCCTCCTCTATGTGTTTGACTTTCACTTGAGTTGTTACTAGTGTTAAATGTAAAAGCCATTATTTATTTCTGTAAATCAATTTCATATGCATCTATATGAATGAGCTGAGTAAAACATGTTGGAGTAGGTGACATAAATACTTTACATGACATACTGTACTACACACCTAATCATAATATTTGTGTTGAGTCATATTTTTTGCACAAATACTTTGAAAAAATTACATATGCAACTCTAGTTTAAATTAAACTACTTTATAAAGATTGTTGTTGACTTATTTAGCAGTCATTACAGAGTTTTGTTGTAAATTTCATTTTTTGGAATTGTAAGTTGTTCTTCATGTTAAATTCCTAATAGAAAATCTATAATTATATTTATTCTGACCCCTTCAGTAAAAATATCTGTAAACTGTATTCCAACTTTTCAATACCTCTGCTGTTTCTCCAGACTTACTGCCTTAACACCTTGAGACACAGAGAAAGGTAATCAATGGGTGCATTTTCTTTACTCCATACCGTCCAGACTCCAGAGAGCTGATGGAAGCATGCAGGCATCAAGTCTCATTTGCACTCCTGATGACAGCCAGAATGTATTTTTTGAGTTTTTCCATCCGTACATGAACTGTCACTTACTGATAGTAACCATTGACATTTATCGATACATGACACTGGCTGTCACACAAATGTAGAAGCTAAAAAAAATAAATAAAGAAAGAAAAACCAACAAAAGATATGTCTAACACTGAACCTAGCCCCTATGGCATTACCCTGACATGTTCAATGGTTTAACAGTGTTTGCAGCATGATAATGTGCATTTCTCATACACATCATCATGTCTTCATACAATTACACTTCTTGAGGAAGTGTCCATGCAGGAAATTATATGCACTCATTTTCTATTCAGCATATACAAGTAAGAATTGCATTTTTTTAAAAAAATGTAATACTGTCATGATTACTTCTTTGGACATACTTCAAATTTTCTTGATTAATCACCCATAGTTTTACATTCATTATGTTACTGATTGTATTTCCTCACACTTTAGTAAATGTCATATTGACTATATTATAAATATAAAAATGTATTATTACTACTAGCAATAGTTCAGGACCCCAAAAAAAGTTGTGTCACTGTGTACATTCAAAATATCAAAAGCTGGAATCAAATCTTGCATTATTGTTGCTGTAACTCATATGTTAGTGCAGTAACACATTGAGACAGAGAGAAAGTTTATTTTTGCCAATCACTAAATAGTATAGTTAAAATTATACCTATGCAAGTGCATTTTAATTAAATATGATCATTGTTATGCTTGACACAATTTGAACAGAGTATAGTTAACTTATTTAGCATTCATTACACAGAGTTGCTTTGTACATTGTAACTTAACAGTTGTACTTCATGTTCAATCCATAGCAAAATGTCTGTGACAGTTCTTATTCTGTTACCTTCAGTAAATCTATCTCTATTCTGAATCTGAATCCTGCATTAACTCTGCTTTTGCTCCAATCTTACTGCAGTAACACATTGAGCCACCAGGTAAGGTAACTGACAAGTGTATTTTTTTCGATCAGCACTGTCCAAATTACTGACAAAAGCACATAAGTGCCAGTCTCATTTGCGCTACTGAGGGTTTTCCAAGCTAAATTTCTAGTTTTTACTTTGGGAAGTGAACCATCATTCACTGCTATTGACTGACAGTCACAATGTTCAGTGCCAAGATTTATGCTAAGGATAATACCAAAAATAAATAAATGCACACATACATGCATGCATACATACATACATGCATATATACATACATACATATAAGTAGGAAAAATGTCTCTGTGATGATTTCTCAACTCTTTGGTCTTATACCATGAAAATGTGATGATTTCTCCACTCTGTGGTCTTACATCATTAAAATGTAGACATTAAGAATCCCTAGTTTCACCCAGATATCAACGTCTCTAGATTTGAACCAAACTTTGACATTCTAACACTATGCATTTTTGGAGCTTTATCCTCTTTTTCTCAAAGTTGTCTTTTGTCATTTTACAGTCAATGTCTGCATAAATGTGATATTTGTAAGTGGTAACCTAAGAAATCATGTCACAGTAAAAACAAATCTATGCAATACAAGAATGTGTTCTTGTATTTCTTTTGTCAGGAGAAATGTATTTGATACATTTGCAAAGTGATTGCATAATGATTTGCATTTATTTATAAATGTATTTATTGTTTGCATATTTCAGTTTTATGTAGTTCATATAACTTAGAGATATTTTGTATTCAGAGGCACATTTACTTCTTAATCATATATTTCTAAATGTGTTATAAAGTTTATCTCCTAAGTAAGTCAATGTAATCTCAAACTTCTTTTGTGAGTGTATTCTCCCTGACACGACTTCTGTAAATGTACATCAAAATGGCAGGCATGTTAAATGCTTAATTATTTGTGCACTTCTGCTAATGATTTATACTTGCAAGCTCGTTGCCAGCCCCACTTCTCAATATACATGTAGGTCCTTAGAGCATGTTTACCTCCCCAGCCTTTCATGAAAATTGAGTGATTCATAAATAATAATGAGCTAACACCTGATTTACATATTCATGATATGCAAATGGGCTAATCTGCACTATATAAGCACAACCTGGGGTTAGGGAATTTGTAGTAGAGATTTGTAGTAGAGGTTCACTAATTTCAGATGCTACTGTTTGATTGCTGCAATTGCATTACTTTTGGCAAATTTTACTACAGATCCAGTCAAGGCTCATGATGTTCCTTTACAAGTGATAGTTATACAGTTATGATGTTATTAGTTTTTCAGAAAAAATGACTGATGTCTTTACTTTGTACAGTAGTATTGTTATAGAAGGTATAGCAGTTGGTATTGGAACAATCCCTATCTAACGTTACATGCCTTTATATCAACATTGCTCTGGGGATGTCAACACATTTAAGAACTTTTATATTAGAAGTAGTAATGTCAAAGTTACATTTAAGCAAATAATTGTATGGAAAACCTGTTGTATATGCCTGACATAAACAAGTGTTATCCTATTAGAAGGGAGTTATGTTCTTGACATTGGTGTTTGGTGGTGTAGGGTATGGGAATGGTTATTTCATAGTGGGTAAATATTGAAAATCCCTTTCTGTAAGGAGGGTCTAACAGTTGCTATTACAAATAGATCACTGACTTGTATTGCATGCAAAAGTTTTGTTCTTCCCATATGTGGTTTACATTGTTAACAGATGTCTCAATACAGAAAGCAAATGTTTTTTACAATTGTCATTTCATATGCTTAATTTCTTGGTAATGCTGTTATATATTCTAGACTTATACATTTCTTTATCCTTTTTCACAGCTGTTAATACATTGGGGTTAGGATTTAAAATAATCTGCTACATGTGCATGTTTTTAATGGATGCCTATATAAATGCATATCTTTTTTTCTGGCCAGTCCATTAGCTCACTGAGTTTTCCCAGAGTTATTCTAGACATGGATGCAGAAATGAAAGACAACCAAGGGGTGTCTACTGCTAATGCTCCAGGTATGCCATTCACAAAAGCATGTAGATTTACGTTGGTTCTTACTAAGTATTTGTCCAAATAAGACTATCAAGAAGCTCTGCCACATCACCCAGTACAAGTGGTAATCTAGCAGTGTCCTCCATTAGGTCGACTTTCTCCACATATCCTTGGTGAAAATTTGCAATCATTATTCATTCATCCGGACTGGTTTTAAAGGTTATTATGAAGGTACTCTGCTTAATTGGTAAGACCATTCTATTCCAGAAATGGAGGATACATTTGATTAGATATCTATCATGTCATCTGGTGTTGTTGATGTCATAGTATAGGTTTATCTTTACTACTTGTTCTTTTTAGGTGAAGGAATTCAAAGAGTTCTGGGTCATTCAGAGCATGGAAAGCTAAGCAGAGATTACCTCTCAAGGGTCAGTGTGGGACTATAATTTCTTTAGACCTTGAGGAGATACCAGGAAGGATAAGCTGGGCATCATAAATAAGCTTACCAGCTTAAATATCAACCCCTATATCACAAGATGGGTTGCAAACTGGCTCAGAGATAAAATCCACATGGTCAGAATCGCAGGTGCCATGTCCAAATCCAAACCAGTTACAAGTGGCGTTCCACAGGACTCGGTTCTGGGACCTCTCTTGTTTGGTATATACTTCTCTGAGGTTCAGGCTAACACGGGGGGATTATGGCTGACAAAGTTTGCAGATGACTGCAAATTGGGGGCCATAATTGAATCTCCAGCTGTCACAAGCATCCTCCAAAAGGGTCTCACAGAGACAGATGCTTGGTGCCAGAGCCACGGCCTCAAGCTAAATGCTAAAAAGTGCATAGTCATCCCCTTTGGGAAAAACAAGGTGCCCACAAATTACCACATAGGTGGTAATCCATTAAGTACGGAAGAAGTAATTAGAGATTTGGGAACCAACGTAGATAGTAATCTCTCCTTTGATAATCACGTTGCCAAAGTGGTTAGAAAGACCTTCTATATAGCCCACCTTATCACGAAAGGGTTCGCATCTAGATCAAGAGAGGTCATTGTACCCCTCTACTCGTCACTCATAGGTTCATAGGTTCATAGGTTCATACTAGGCTATCTGCCCTAGGGCATTTATAAGCCTAGCCAGAATGTGTTTGGCTTTCGCCACCCATTTTAAATTAATTTTGCTATGCCCTTTTTTTGAGGTTAGTATACTGTGCCTCTGTCTAACAGTGACACAGAAGTCATACCCGGGGTAAACCTATGATCTCCCATCCACTCATCAAGATTCCTCTTGAAGAGAGTCAATGAGGGACTCTGCCTAACCTGGACTGGGATTTTATTCCAGAGTGAAGGGAGCCTCTGGGTTATGAATCTGTCCCTCCAGCATGTCCTATTTATTTCAGTGCTGAGGTTCAAGTCTCTCAAGCGTGTAGCTCGATAGGATTTGGATTTTCTGAGGTGCAGCATGTCCATTAATTCCGGGTTGGACATGGCTTTATACGTCAGGCACAGATCGCCTCTGAACAGGTGGTATGCCACTGAGTAGAGCTGGAGTTTCTTTAACCGGGCAGCATATGACATCTGTTTGAGCCCTTTGATCCTCTTGGTGAGGTACTTTTTGGGGTCTTTCCAGTTGCTGCAGGTGTCTGGTAAGGTACATCCGGGCATTGTACTCAATTATGGGCCTGATGAGGGATGAGTAAAGAGACACAATGACCTCCCCTGATCTAGATGTGAATCCCTTCATGATTAGGTGGGCTATATAAAATGTTTTTCTAACCACTTTGGCCACGTGGTTGTCAAATGAGAGATTGCTATCAACTTGGGTCCCCAGCTCCTAATTACTTCTTCTGTACTTAATGGATTACCACCTATGTGGTAATTTGTGGGCACTTTTTTTGCCAAAGGGATGACTATACACTTTTGGCGTTTAGCTTGAGGCCATGGCTCTGGCACCAGTTGTCTGTTTCTATGAGGCCCTTTTGGAGGATGCTTGTGTCAGCTGGAGAGTCGATTATGGTGCCCAGTTTGCAGTCATCTGCGAACTTGGTCAGCCACAGTCCTTCCGTGTTGGCCTGTACCTCCGAAATATATACTGAACAAGAGAGGTCCCAGGACTGAGCCTTGTGGGATACCACTTGTAACTGGTTTGGAGTCTGACATGGCTCCAGCAATTCTAACCATGTGGGTTCTGTCCTTGAGCCAGTTTGCAACCCATCTAGTGACATAGGGTTTATATTTAAGCTGGTGAGCTTATCTATAATGTCCGAGTGGGTATTCTATCGAAGGCTTTTGCGAGGTCCAGGTAGGCTGTGTGGACCACCTTGCCCTAGTCAATGGCCTTGGTGACTGTTTCAAAGAAATCAACCAGGTTTAAGAGGCAGGATCTGCCCTTGACAAAGCCAAACTGGGTAGGATCCAGTGTCTGTAGGTCCCCGATATCTTTATTTATGAGGTCCATGATTATCCTTTCCATAGCTTTGCAGACCAAGCTAGTCAGGCTTATGGGGCGATAGTTTCCAGGATCCGTTGAGGCACCACCTTTGTGGAGAGGGACCACAGTTGCTGTACGCCACTCTTTGGGTACATATCCTGTAGTAATGCTGAGATTGAACAGTAGTTTTATGTTTGGGTTTAGCTCTTCTTGGAATTCATGTAGGACGCAGCCCGGGACACCGTCTGGTCCCATTGATGCTGTGTTTTTTGCTTTGGAGAGGGCGGCTCTTACCTGAGCATCCGGTATGTCATGGGGGCAGCACTTTGCTGGAATAGATATTTGCCCTTTGGTGGGGAGGGGAAGTTTGCGCTGAGCCTGTCAGCTCGGCTGTTGGCAATGTGTGTGGGTTCGGTGTATTTTTGTCATTTTGGACTAATTCTGAGCATATCTGGGAATTACCACCCAGGTTACTAACATAACTAAAGAAAGCCTTGTGATTATCCTTAGTGTCCTGTGCAATTTTTCTCTCAAGCTGGCCTTAGACGATTTTATGAGTGTTTTGCTAATACTGATCAGAGATGCCTTCCTTTTTGGAATTTTGCTCTATCATTTAGTAGCTTCCTGCTTCTATTGTATAGTTTGTTTATGGCTGGGGTCCACCAGACAGGACGTCTGCCTTTGGAGGATTGGGTCTTGGTTTTATTTGGGATCGCATGATCCATGCATTCCTGAAGGTGTTCATAGAATGCGCTTATAAAGGATTCTGCGGTCTGGGCATTTTCCACAGGCCCGGGCTTTGAAGGATTTCACCTCAGTTTTGAGGAGTGTGAAATTTGCTTTAGAGAAGTTTTTCACTGTGGTTTTCTGGGCAGGGGTGGTGGATGTGAACATCCAGTGAGATTAGTTTATGGTCTGATCTTACCAGTGAGGGATACACTTCTGGTCTGGAGCATAGCATGTTGGTGATGATCAGGTCCAGTATGTTTTCCCCTCTTGTGGGAGTGGTAACAAGTTGTTCCATAGCATTTGAGTTTATAAATTCTAGGAACCTTTGGACTAGGGTGTTGGAGCTAGAGTAATGCTCCCAGTCTATGTTTGGGTAGTTGAAGTCACCCAATATAATGGTGTTTGGAGAGACCTTCATATTTTCCAGTGTTCTCATGAAGGCCGAGTGGGGTTCCTGGGTTAGGGAGGGTGGTCTGTAGCAGGCTATAAACTGGAAGGCAGTTTTACCCACTGTTAGTTGCACATGGATAGTCTCTGATGCTTCGTGCTGTGCCACCAACCTGGAGGTGTGGGTATCTTTGAATATTGATACTCCCCCTCCTTTTGTGGGTCGGTCCAAGTTTTGGTGCCGAAAAGCATGGTATGAGGTATAACCTGGTAGTGCTGGGGTGCTCTCGGGAGCCTTGAACCAGGTTTCTGTTACTGCACAGATATCAATTTTCTCCATGCTAAGGAGAGTTTCGAGTGCGTGCATCTTGAGGTTTAGACTTCTGGTGTTGAGTAGCATTATTCTTAGTTTCTTATCCCTTGTGATACCTATGGAGGTGGGTTTGTCTTTTGAGCCTTGCCTAAAAAAGGCACTAGCAACTGAGTAGAGCTGGAGTTTCTTTAGTCAGGCCCATAATTGAATACAATGCCCCTTTTGGGATGTACCTTACCCGACACCTGCAGCAACTGGAGAGACCCCAAAAGTACCTCATCAAGAGGATCATGGGCTACAAACAGATGTCCTATGCAGCTCGACTAAAGAAACTCCAGCTCTACTCAGTTGCTTACCGCCTACTCAGAGGCGATCTATGCCTGACGTACAAAGCCATGTCATACCCAGAATTAATGGACATGCTCCACCTCAAAAAATCCAAGTCCCTTAGAGCTACATGCTCCAGTGACCTAAACCTCAGCACAAAAATAAATAGGACATGCTGGAGGGACAGATTCAGTTCCCAGAGGCTCCCCTCACTCTGGAATAGAATCCCAATTCATGTTAGACATAGCCCCTCGCTGACCCTCTTCAAGTGAAATTTGGACATGTGGATGGGAAATCGCAAATTCACCCCTGGGATCTCTCCTGTGTCCCTGCTAGACAGAGGCACAGTAAACTAATCTTAAAAGGGTACCTTCTGTGACCTACTTTACAGAGGCACAGTAGGCTAATCTAATAGGGAGGCGGAAGCCAAATACACTCTGGTCTAGTATCTACCTATGAACGTATGAACCTAAAGGTATATGGATTTTCTAAATGCCTTAGAGATGTAGGGGCTAAAGAAGAGTCTAAAATCAACATATGTACCCAAGTCATGACGACTGTGTCAAATTTAAGTGAAATGCTATCTCTATGGTAAACAGTAGTGATTCTAAATTTACCAAAGGAAGCTATACTGCCTTTATTGGTATTAAGAGTAAGATCATGATTAATAAGCCAATCATTTGTTTGGTCCAACCCTTGCTGGAGAATTTACATATCACAATGTGCTTTGATAAGCTCTCCCAGCTTGCAATCATCTACAAACTTGGTTAGCTCTTGTGTTACAGAAATACATACAAAAGACAAGGGGACCCAGGGCAAAGAAATATTTTTAATAGTGTAAAAGAGTTGAGAAGGTGAGGATTACCTGCTAGTTTTTACCATTTCCGTGCTTTGCTTCTTTTTTTATAACAGTGTTTAATGTGGGATTCATCCATAGACAATGCTGTCCACCTACTGTAAAGTTAGTTAAGGGAAAGCATTTGTCAAGTAAGGATTTGGTGTTTCAGCTGAATTTTCAAGTGCTATGGATGGGTTATTTGCCAGGAAAACTGAGGACCAATCTGTTTGTTGAAGCTCAGTCAAAAGATCATTTCCTTTGATTATATAATAAGAAGAGTATAAAATATTTTAGGGAGCAGTTTTGGTGATCTGAAGGTAAAAGTTTCAATGATAGTAAGATTTTCACTTATATGGTTGGGAGGAATTTGGATGTTTGATAAACAATGTAGAATATCTATGAGTGTGAGTATTTGAGACAAGATTTGTAATATGAAATGTGCTATTGCCTTGCTAAAACCATGTTTACATTACAGTTACCAAGTGTGATAATTCTGTCTTTGAACTGTTTATAATAGTATTCAGTTATTATTAAAATGTGAGTTTGATATAAGTGTAATGTAGATAGTGATTGTGGAAAGTTTTGTGTGCCCTCTGATTGTGAGAGATACTATGATCCCATCTGATCCATACCATACCAATAAACAGTTTTTCAAACCAGTAACTGTGTAAACAATGATCGTAGCTATGTATACAATTATCATATTCATTTAAATAATTTTCTAGTTTTGTACAGAAAATTAAAAGTAAGAACTTATTTTTCTTAATAATGTAGATGTAATTACTTTTTATAAACAATATTAATTATGCCTGTAAATTCTTCAAAAGAAGAATCAGACTTTTATCAGTTTCTTATTGCTGTCTGCATACTAAACAGATAATGGAGCTTAGTGGTTATTTACACAATTGACAGGAAAAAATTCTCCTTTAATTACTCCATTGTCTTATCTCTCTACTCACAATCATAGATATTCCACATTGTTTATCAAACATCCTTTCTTTCTAAGCTGACACAAATCACAGCGTGCTTAACTTTCAATCTGCTTATGCCATCCACCACAAAAGATGACATTGGTGACAGACACTTCTTGGATTGTCCTTCTCTTTGTATGTCTTAATTGCTCTAATGAGAACTCCATATCTTGGAGGATGTGATCTGTTAGTCATACAACATTCCATAGTAAAGAAATTCAATGAAGAAATGAAGGAGTTTATTAATAAACAGCAAGGGGGTGCTGTAGAGAGACGCATCTCATTTGATGCAAAATGGGCCATCCTAAAAAGCTACCCTAAGAGTTACACTAATTGGGAAATCAAGTGTCTTCTTTTAAAATGCTAGGGAAAATTGTTGAATTAAAAAAGTGTCTGAAGGGGGTAGAAACTAACTTGCAACAGGGATAATCTCCACCCCTGCAAAACCAGTATAAACTATGATAAGTAGTTGTATTGATTATAAATTGGGAATTTCTCCCCTTATGAAACAAAGATGTAATATCTTGTAAATTGCTAGCCATTACTCTAAAATTAGGCAAAAGCCGCAAATCTAATGAACTGATGGCTTTTGATATAGTCACGGAAAAACAAGTAAATGATGGAGCAACAATTTTACAAGCTTCTTTATCCCAATGTATGGATCTCTCAAAATCCAACCATAGCTAAAAATGTCCAGGGCCATAAGCTTTCAAATGATAACAGTGATAATACTGGAAACAATATCACTGCAGAAATGTTAATTAACTTCCTTTCTAAACAAATGAAATTCCAGGCAATAATACTGGAAACATCACAGCTGAAAAGTTGATTACCTTCATTTCTAAATAAATGAAATCCCAGACTCATTTTCTTGGTGACTTTGGTTCCAGTCTTAGTCAAGCTTTACAGCTCTAGTAAAGGAGATGCATTTCATGATCAGCATCTTAATCAGATCTTAAGAGTTACAAAGGCCATAGAGAGCACATTCTAGACCAATTCCTTGCTGAGCCAAATCAGTTGTGTGCATAGAGGCAACTGTGGGATCCACAGACTGAGACACACATGACTCCTTGCAAGTATAAGCTCTCAACCTCCAGCTGCTTCAGCAACACCCCAGGTACTTTAGCAACATCTGCAGGGCATGTGGGGCAGGGGAGGTGAAATGCATACAGATACAGCCTGTAAATATTGAAGACTTGGATGACTGCTGGATGAAGTTTTGAAGTATGTTCTACTTTGCACTGCATTTCCTGTTCACCCCCCGAAGCAAACACACAATCCAGAATAGAACATTCACAGCACATTACACAATACTCACAGCATAATGGCATGCAGTAGGTATACATCTTCCACTAAGTAATATATACATTGCATATCACCCTGACAACAATGCAACACAAACAGTAATGTAACATATTCTGTTATAATTATCACCCAGCACAAGACCTCAGAACACTTTCATTTTAGTACTCATAAGGTTAAACACTCATTCCTTGGCTTACAGGTATGAAGGAAATATAGTAGCATACAGAGCACTCATATCTTAAGTGGATTATAGCCTACAAACCCCAGTTACTCCACATTTACCTGCCATGACAGCAGACCCTCAGTGAAGGTAACATTCCCCAACACAGTGGTATCATTGTGGCCCCTTGAAAACAGCAACAGAAACAAGAACTACAGTAGAAGTGAGTAATGAAATAAAGAAGCACCACAAAGTACCATACTGACTAGTGATCACAATGCCATTTCCCACAAACATACCTTTCAGAAACAGCTGCTGCTTGTAGAAGTCCCTCTCAGCAATACTGGATGATGCTTGCCTTGCTGTGAAGCAATGTGAAGCAATCTTCTGCAACTTGATGATACCTATGACAGTCAGACAGACAGAGGTTCTTATATCAACCAGTTTCAAAGCATCTAGTATGACCTTTATGCAAATAATGTACAAAGTAATGAAGATTCCTGAAGCACATGTTTTTCTAATTGTAGCAATGACCAGTGCCATGCTAAGTGGCTCATTCAGTACGTCCAGTTCCATGGACATATGTGAGAGAGTCAATGACCCCTGCAGGGTTTGAGGGAAATATACATTACCTCTGTAGCCAATACAGATGCTAAAGAGCAAAGCTGCTCTCACAGGTAGGTACCAGAAAGCTTATACAATTTTCCTTGCCACTGTTCACACCCTGACACTAATATTTCATGGCATGTATTTCTGCCCTAATCAGTGGTGGTACTATGACTGGTCATGCTAACTAGCTGCCTAATATTACACCACATGCCAATGGCATTGGCCTGTTTGTCTATAAGGGGATAACCAAAGTTCTCTGAAATATGAACTTTTGAATGGCAATGGTTTACAAGGTCACTGATGTTGGCAAGGGAAAGCAAACTCCTTTTCCTACCCCTGCATTGGGTGCAGCTGGCTCATCTAACTGGAGACTTCCATGAAGCTCTCCAGTATGAATTAGATGCCTGGCACAGTCTTGCAAGGGCAGTGTCTGATATCGCTGGCATAACCCACTATGATGAGCAATACCAGCACCACTACAGGGACCTGTGGAGGCACTATCCTAAATTTCTAATCAGACTGGCAGAAGAGGCCAGAGCAAGAGCCCCTGACATATATTGTGAATATTGAAATCTTGTCTGCACCAAAATATTTGTCTTGTAAATACTTCTGATGTTACTGGACATTTAATAAAGAATTGCTGTACTTTTTGTTTTGTTTTACAGCTTAGGCAGAAATCATGAATAATGTCCTCATGCTCCAGAGAAGAAGAGAACAACATTCCAGGTGAAGGGGTGGGTATGCTTCCATAGCATGTTATGCAGTAATCTGTTATATTTCTGTCAGTTATATGTATACAGTGCAAGTAGAAGCCCTATTATTTTGTTGCAATGCTGTTGCTTACATGTTACCATTACAGTAGCTTTTATACTGATCTGGGAAAATTATACAGTCTTTGAATATATTATGTAGACTTCAGACTAACACAAGCCATGCTGCTCTATAGCTATAAGGACATCATAATGTCCCATTTGTTAGGAAAGTGAAACTAAACTGTTGTAATTATAGGTATTCTGCTTTCGACACTCACAAGCAGAGCACATGATATGGTCAAAGGTTACGCAGGCATGTATTCCTACTGAGATGAGCCCATCTGTCCTACTGCAGTGCATTCTTTGGTAACTGACATGACAGTGGTTCTTACATCCAAGTATCATATGTGCTGCACCTGGAGTAGAACTCTGAATAGCAGTCTGATAGGCCATGTGCCACAAAAGTCTTCTTCTTTCTTTTTCTCCCTCTCTTTGTTATTGTCATTCTTTGTTATTGCCTTCTACAGATACTCTTACTCTTAAGGCCCCTATCTTCTATGCTCCCATCTTTGGCCATTTTTTCTCTCTAGCCTGCCCTCATGCACTACTCTATCCTGCTGACCTTTGATAGCTTCCTTACTTGAGCCTGATATTTCCTTTCCTACTGACCTTTTCAGTTTTCTCCCTGTGCCTGTTCTCTACTCCTTCCAGCCTCTCCTGCCTCTTCTGAGGCCAAACTTACCAGCATCACTGACTGTCTTTGTTGAGGACTTCTGAGGTTTCTGCTGGTGTAGCCCCACTTCATTCACCCTCACTCTGCAGGGCTCACTTCGCTCTTCTACCCTACCCCCATTCCCAACCACCCCCACTTCAATTACTTTTATCCTACCACTCCCTCTCCTTCCTGTCCATATCAACCACTCATACTCTATTTCCTGCCTTCTATCAATCCCTACCCTTACTGTCCATTTCAAACCACTCATACTCCACTTCCTGTCTGCTATTCAACCAACCTTTACTCCATCACTATCTACTATATCACCTCCTGCTCCCAAACCAGCTCATACACTCATCTCTCTCCTTTACTCACCATACAACCTAAAATGCTACTTTTATAGTTCGCCTTAGCAATTCTAACTCTGCTCTCTACTCCTACCTCCTATCACACAAACCTTTCCCAGCTTTTCATATAATCTCCTACCACATGATTCCCCAAACCTTCCCCTCCATCTCACTCCATCTTAATCTCCAGATCTCTCTTCAGCTTCTCCTTTAACTGCTTTCATAAACTTATTATGTTTGAGAACTACCCTATCTTCTGTAAATCCAAACCAAGATTTCCCCACCATCTATTGTTACTAATACATTGTACTTCACTTCCTAGTAACATACTTCTTTCTGGTGACATCCACCCCAATCCTGGCCCCTTCATAACCTTACATCCCTCTTCCACTCCTCCACCCCCATCTTCCCATCTCTCACACCCTCCTCATCCTCCCTCATACCAAACCTCACAACACAAACACCTCTCTATCTATTCCCTAAATATACAAAGCATCACTAATAAAATCACTAAGCTGCATTCCAAAACTTGACTAAAACCCCACATGACAAACAAGGAAATACTTCTATCAGGCTATAATATCTACTGCTATGATAGAAATTCAAAAAAGGGGGGTGGTGTTGCCATCCTCCATTCTGATAGCCTTAACCTCTCCACTATCACCATCCCTACTCCAGACTTCCACCCAGCTGAGCTTATCATCCTAAACTGCCATCTAAACCCTCATAAGAAATTTGCCATTGCTTCCATATATATCCCTCCAGGAAGGGATATTCCAATCCTAAAATCTATCCTATCCTGGTTCTCATACAGTATACCTTATGAAACCCTCATCCTAGGTGATGTTAACATTGACTAGACCAAAATTTCTACTGAATCTCCACAGCTCAGTATCAACCTAAAGGGGTTTCACCAACTGATAACATCCCCTACCTGCCTGCACAATACCACTTCTTCCAAATCTACCATTGACTGGATTCTCAATAGCTCTCCTAGCCTTTACCACAGTCCAACTACCTTATCAAACTCTTTGAGTGACCATCTTCCTACTTCCATCCTATGACACTCTACCCAAGTACCTAAACCACACTCTTATAGAGACTGTCAAAAACTCTACAACTTTAATACCACCCAATTCACTTCAATTTTCTCTAGTATTGACTGGTCCATCCTCAAACATCTTCCTCAAAATGAAGCAGTGCTTAAATTTAATAAAATATTCCTAGATACCCTTAACTTCCTTGCCCCTACCAGGTGAATTCAAATAAAATCTAATTTTTCTCCCTGGCTTTCTAAGGAAACTAGATCCCTCATGCATAAACATGATAGTACTTGGAAAGCCTGGACTAAAACCAAAAACCTCCCCTGTTCCAAAAGAACAAAGAACTTCAGAACCTTGTCAAAAATGTCAGCAACAACAAACTATCCTATTATAACTCTCCCCAGATTAATAGCAAAAGTAATCCATGGAAATTTTGGACTACCTTAAATAAAATTCTCAATCCTAGATGCCCTTCTAATCCACCCCCTTTCCCAACTAACACTCCTCTAGAAACTGCTACCCTTTTCAACAGATATGTCATTGACACTGTCCAGAAACTTACACCCTCCATCTCCAACACAATTACCTCCTCTACCCCTCCCAAACCTCACAACAATTACCTTTTCTCCTTTTAACCAGTTCCGACTTCCTACATTAAATCACTCCTACTGAAGCTTAAACCCTGCTCTCCCTCCTCAGGCAATCTCCTACCCACTTTCCTAAAATTATCTGCTGAATCCATAGCTTATCCAGTATCCCTATTAATCAATAGATCTATTCAGGAAGCAACAGTGCCAGAGATTTGGAAATCCTTCTTCTTCATCCCCCTGCATAAAGGGGGGGGGGGACTCAAATGGTCCATCAAACTTTCCACCAATTGCCATCCTCTCTCCTGTCTCCAAAATACTTGAAAAATGTATACACACACAACTCTTAAACTATCTCCTGCAGCAGAACCTTCTCACACCCACTCAACATGGCTTCCGCCCTAACCACAGCACTACTACAGCCCTCCTGTCATTTACACATACCATAGCTGAGGCCCTTGATAAAAAACACCTTGTATCCTGTCTTTTCCTTGACCTCTCCAAATCCTTCGACACTGTCTCTCATCCTTTACCTCTAACTAAACTCACTAACCTCAATCTATCTGCTTCCGCCCTAGCCTTTTTCTCTAGCTACCTGTCGCATAGACAACAGTCTGTTCGATGGCTCTCCTCCTACTCACCCTACCTCCCAGTGACAATCGGGGTACCCCAAGGTTCCATCTTGGGTCCCCCTCCTGTTCAACATCTTTGCATTTTATCTGTCTCTGGCCTAGCACTCAAGTGTGGGGTCATTTACTGCACTGTTCTAACTTATTGATACTTGTGAATCTCTGCTTTCCTTAAAAAAAAAAAAAATCTTGCTTTTTTCCCACTTTTCTGAGATTTAAAAAAGTTCAGTTACAGATTTGCTGTTCTGAACTGTTTGTAAGTTTCTTGGAGGCCATTGTTTGCTTGGGCTAAAGGGAAGTATCTGTGTTCATCAGTGGCAGTGATAAACATTGAGCAGCCTGCCTGCCCCTGTGGGAGTGATTACTGCCTTGAAACTGTAGTTTTATTGGCCATTTTGGGTCAATTCCAAACTCCTTGATCTCCCTCTCTTAAAACCCGATTGCCTCGTGGTTTTGGCATCTTTTTGGACTTGTTGGCTGTTGGTGAAGCACCCACCAAGGGGAGAAAACACTGAGAGAAGAAAGGAGCCACTTTTGAGATTTTAAGTATTTTGCTTCAGATTATGTGTTAAGTTTTTCTGCATTGCCGCCTACTTTTGAGCATTTTCTGGCTTGTTAAACTTGATTTCTATGTTGGTAACTGTATTTAGAACACAACCTAGAGCTGATTACTGAATTTCCTGCCTGCACTTATTTTTAAAATTGTTTTTTCTTAAAACTTGCATTTTATCTGTCTCTGGCCTAGCACTCAAGTGTGGGGTCATTTACTGCACTGTTCTAACTTGTTGATACTTGTGAACCTCTGCTTTCCTTAAAAAAAACAAAAACAAAAAAATCTTGCTTTTTTCCCACTTTTCTGAGATTTAAAAAAGTTCAGTTACAGATTTGCTGTTCTGAACTGTTTGTAAGTTTCTTGGAGGCCATTGTTTGCTTGGGCTAAAGGGAAGTCTCTGTGTTCATCAGTGGCAGTGATAAACATTGAGCAGCCTGCCTGCCCCTGTGGGAGTGGTTATTGCCTTGAAACTATAGTTTTATTGGCCATTTTGGGTCAATTCCAAACTCCTTGATCTCCCTCTCTTAAAACCCGATTGCCTCATGGTTTTAGCATCTTTTTGGACTTGTTGGCTGCTAGTGAAGCACCCACCAAGAGGAGAAAATGCTGAGAGAAGAAAGGAGCCGCTTTTGAGATTTTAAGTATTTTGCTTCAGATTATTTGTTAAGTTTTTCTGCATTGCCGCCTACTTTTGAGCATTTTCTGGCTTGTTAGACTTTATTTCTGTGTTGGTAACTGTATTTAGAACACAACCTAGAGCTGATTACTGAGTTTCCTGCCTGCACTTATTTTTAAAATTGTTTTTTTTTTCTTAAAACTTGCATTTTATCTGTCTCTGGCCTAGCACTCAAGTGTGGGGTCATTTACTGCACTGTTTTAACTTGTTGATACTTGTAAACCTCTGCTTTCCTTAAAAAACAAACAAAAAAAAAATCTTGCTTTTTTCCCACTTTTCTGAGATTTAAAAAAGTTCAGTTACAGATTTGCTGTTCTGAACTGTTTGTAAGTTTCTTGGAGGCCATTGTTTGCTTGGGCTAAAGGGAAGTATCTGTGTTCATCAGTGGCAGTGATAAACATTGAGCAGCCTGCCTGCCCCTGTGGGAGTGGTTACTGCCTTGAAACTGTAGTTTTATTGGCCATTTTGGGTCAATTCCAAACTCCTTGATCTCCCTCTCTTAAAACCCTCTTTTGTGCGGTTTTGCGCGTTTTTGCGCATAGCGCAACATCGGGCAGCGCCACCTAATTGGGTTTAAACTATTCATGGCTCCACAAAGTCTGTTCTTCACTTTTTCCCTTAGAACTGCTCTATCTCTCAAATTAAACACCATATTCTCATTCTAAGGCCCCTCACTGGTCCAAATAAGTAATCTTACAAGTTAGCACTAATAAACCATAAGCACTACTTACTCTTATACCTTCTACAATTACCTTGCCCCCTATTGGTCCGTTTTAATTCAGTTCCCTATATTACTCTAGCATGTCCAAAGGTCAGTCAATGGTTTCCTCTCCAGTCCAGCTGGTGAATCTGGGAATTTTGAGGCAATGTTACAACTGTCTCATGTACACGGACAACCCTCTCCTCCTCCAAACAGGTTCAAATATATGTGAGAGATGCAACCATATAGCCAAACTGGAGGCTGAGCTCTCTCATCTCAAAACTGGTGTAACCAGTCAGGAGGAGAAGGTAACATCACACAACACAATTCCAGTATCACATAGTCCCACCACAACAGCGAACCAAACACATAAAAACACAAAAACATACTCGGAGGCTCTAAATAAAAATCTACCTAAGCAACAGAGACCTCCAAAGCAGACATCCAAGCAAACGCTACCCCAAAACAAAACACGTACAACACATAGCACACAAAGTCAGTGTGCCAAGCAGTCACAACCCTTAAGGCTGAATAACACACCTGATACCCTTGTAATAGGTGACTCTATTGTCAGACACACTGACGTCCCGCTCACCAGGCTGAATAAAGAGAAGGTCACAGTGAGCTGCCTGTTGGGTACTAGGATCCACCACATAATGCAAGCACTCAGGTCACTCCAAAGCAAATACAAATATGACTCAGTCATTGTACATGCTGGCGTGAATGACCTGAGATGTACCTCCCTCGACTACATGAAAAGAGACATAGAGGAGCTCTCTGATCATGTAGCCCAGGCCGGTATGACCCTGACCTTGAGCAGCATCTTACCCTCACCTAGAATGATGCCACAGTATAAAGACAAAATGATCGATTTTAACAATTGGCTAAAATTTTGGTGTCATTCAAAGGGGATCCAGTGTCTGTCAGCCTGGGATGACATGCTCGACAAGCCACGTTGCTTTGCTAGGGATGGCTTGCACCTGTCACCCCTGGGCTTTCGGATATTGGCAAAGGCTGTTGCCACCCCCATAGTGCCTTTTTTAGGCAAGGCTCAAAAGTCAAACCCACCTCCATAGACAGCACAAGGAACAAGAAACTAAGGGTAATGCTGCTAAACGCCAGAAGTCTTAACCTCAAGATGCATGCACTCAAAGCTCTCCTCAGTATGGAGAACATCGATATCTGTGCAGTGACAGAAACCTGGTTCAAGGCTCCAGAGAGCACCCCAGCACTAACAGGTTATACCTCATATCATGGTTTTCGGCCCCAAAACCCGGACCGAACCACAAAAGGAGGGGGAGTTTCCATATTTATCAAGGATATCCACACCTCCAGGTTAGTGGCAGTGCACAAAGTATCGGAGACCATCCATGTGCAACTGACAGTGGGCAAGACTGCTTTTCAGTTTATAGCATCCTACAGACCACCCTCTCAAAGTCAGGAATCCCACTTGGCTTTCCTGAAAACATTGGAGAACACTAAGATCTCTCCGAACACCATTATATTGGGTGACTTCAACTACCCAAACATAGACTGGGAGCATTACTCAAGCCCCAGCACCTTAGCCCAAAGGTTCCTGGAATTTATAAACTCAAATGCTATGGAACAACTAGTCACCACTCCCACAAGAGGGGAAAACATACTAGACCTAATCATTACCAACATGGGGACTCTATGCTCCATACCAGAAGTATATCCCTCATTGGTAAGATCAGACCATAAATTAATTTCACTGGATATCCACATCCCAACCCCAACTCCAGCCCAGAAAACCACAGTGAAAAACTTCTCAAAAGCGAACTTCACACTTCTCAAAACTGAAGTGGAATCCTTCAAGGCCCCAGGGCCAGTGGAAACTATGGCCCAAACTGCAGAATCCTATATAAATGCATTCTACGGACATCTCCAGGAATGCATGGATCATGCTATCCCAAACAAAATCAAGACCCAATCATCCAAAGGCAGGCGTCCAGTCTGGTGGACCCCAGCCATAAATAAACTGTACAACAGAAGGAGGAAGCTACTACATGATAGAGCAAAATCCCTAAAAGGGAAGGCATCTCTGATCAGTACTAGCAAAAAATTACGATCCCTCATAAAATCCTCCAAGGCCAGCTTCGAGAGAAAAATTGCACAGGACACTAAAGACAATCATAAGGCTTTTTCAGTTATGTTAGGAACCTGGGATGCAACTCCCAGACTTGTTCAGAGTTGATTCTAAATGACAAAAAATACACTGAACCCACAGACATCGCCAATATCCTGGCAGACAGGTTCAGTGCAAACTTCTCCACCCCCCCCACCCAAAAGAGCAAGTATCTATCCCGGCAGAGTGCAGCCTCCCAAACATCTCTGATGCTCAGGTAAAGGCCGCCCTCTCCAAAGCAAAAAACACTGCTTCCATGGGACCAGATGGCATCCCGGGTTGTGTCCTACATGAACTCCAAGAAGAACTAATCCCTCAAGTAAAACTGCTGTACAATCTCAGCCTCACTACAGGATATGTGCCCAAAGAATGGCGTACAGCAACAGTGGTCCCACTCCACAAAGGTGGCGCCTCTGCGGACCCTGGAAACTATCGCCCCATAAGCCTGACTAGCCTAGTATGCAAGGCTATGGAGAGGATCATCATGGAACTCATAAACAAAGACATTGGGGACCTACAGACACTAGATCCTACCCAATTTGGCTTTGTCAAGGGCAGATCCTGCCTTTTGAACCTTGTTGACTTCTTCGAAACAGTCACCAAGGCCATAGATGAAGGGAAGGTAGTCCACACAGCCTATCTGAACCTCGCAATGGCATTTGACACAATACCCCACTCGGGCATCATAGATAAGCTATCCAGCCTAAATATAAACCCCTATGTCACAAGATGGGTCACAAACTGGCTCAAAGACAGAACCCACAGAGTCAGAGTTGCTGGAACCATGTCAGACTCGAAACCGGTCACAAGTGGCATCCCACAAGGTTCTGTCCTGGGACCTCTCTTGTTCGGTATTTACTTTTCTGAGGTACAGGCCAACGTGGGAGGACTATGGCTCACCAAGTTCGCAGATGACTGCAAACTGGGCGCCATAATCGACTCTCCAGCTGACACAAACATCCTTCAAAGAGGTCTCGCAGAGATGGATAACTGGTGCCAGAGCCATGGTCTAAAGCTAAATGCCAAAAAGTGTATAGTCATACCCTTTGGCAAAACAATGTGCCCACAAATTACCACATAAGTGGTAACCCATTAAGTACAGAGAAAGTAATTAGGATCTGGGGACCCAAGTTGATAGCAATCTCTCCTTTGACAACCACATTGCCAAAGTGGTTAGAAAGGCCTTCTACATAGCCCACCTCATCATGAAAGGATTCACATCTAGATCAAGAGAGGTAATCGTGCCCCTTTATTCATCCCTCATCAGGCCCATCATAGAATACAATGCCCCCTTTGGGATGTACCTTACCCGACACCTGCAGCAATTAGAAAGACCCCAAAAGTACCTCACCAGGAGGATCAAGGGACTCAAACAGATGCCATATGCTGCTCGGTTAAAAAAACTCCAGCTCTACTCAGTTGCATACCACCTACTTCGAGGCGATCTATGCCTGACATATAAAGCTATGTCCAACCCAGAATTAATGGACATGCTCCACCTCAGTAAATATAAATCCCTTAGAGACACGCGCTCGAGGGACTTGAACTTCAGCACAGAAATAAATAGAACATGCTGGAGGGACAGATTCATAACCCAGAGGCTCCCTTCGCTATGGAATAGAATTCCAATTCATGTTAGGCAGAGCACCTCACTGACTCTCTTCAAGAAGAATCTTGATGAGTGGATGGGGGATCATAGGTTTGTCCCGGGGATTACTTCCGTGTCACTATTAGACAGAGGCACAGTAAACTAAACTTTAAAAAGGGCACAGTATACTCAAATCAAGGGGTGGCGTAAGCCAAACACAATCGGGCTAGGCTTATAAATTCCCCAAGGCAGATAGCCTAGTATGAACCTATGAACCTATGAACCTATGAACTTCATACTTCCTGCAAACAATCTGCTCTAATTCAGTATGCTGATGACTACTCTTATCTGCACTTCCAGCAATATCTTTGACCTTCACACTCTTACCCGGGACACTTTTCTATCCGTTGAAAAGTGGCTGTCTGATAACTTACTCATCCTGAACCCCACAAAAACAAACTCCTGCTACTCCTCCCTCGTTCTCTCTCTCACCTTAAGTCTACCTTTCTCATCACATCCTCCAATAACACCACCATACAACCCTACTCCCACACAAAGCTTCTAGGTGTCATCATTGATGACGAACTTAAATTTAACCTGTTTATCCTTCAAAGTATAAAAAAAAATCACCAAAAATTGGGTATGCTCTATCGAAACCATACATTATTGAACTCTAATGCTAGACTCTCCCTTGCACAGGCTCTTCTTCTCCCCTCCCTTCTCTATGCCACCCCAATCCTAACTAACATTCAGTCCACTACCCTGGCCAAACTCCAACAAACTTACCACAAAATAGCAAACTTTGTCACAAACTCCTCTTATACCTCACACCATTGCCTCACACTCAACTCTCAACAATGGCTTGAACTTCCACAACAACTACTTCTATCTCAGTTTCAAATGATTCACTCCATACTGTACAAACCATCCTCCTGCCCTGCTTTCTCCTCCTTAGTATCCACCTATACTCCCACTCGCACTCTCCGCATCTCTAACCAGCAACTCCTAGACATCTACCAACCTAAGGAAACTATCGGTAAACTACTGTATAAATCCGCTGTATCCCAAGCTTGGAATAAACTTCCATCACACATATGCTCCATTACACATCCTATACACTTTAAGAAAGAACTCAGACTTCACTTACTTAACACCAAAACTTGTACTTGTCATGACCCTACCTAACTTCACTACTATCTTTTATCCTAATCTTCTACAATTTTGTTCTCATATTGCCTTAGCATCTTAATCTGCCTCCTGATACCCCTTCCACCCTATACATCCATTTTCATCTCTCACACCTCACAATTTGTACTGTTCCTAAAATCCTACTTATTAATATATACAGTACTCTACCACTTCAAAACTATTATAGATACCATAACAAAAAAAAAGGGAGGGGGTTCTTAATGCTATTGTGTATATATTTACTGACATGATTTACCTTATTCGTTTTCTTATCTAATCACTGTGAATTTCTATGCAATTTTATGGTAAACTGCAAATTTAGGTATTATAAACTGAATGTTTATGTATTGTAACTCTTATGTATAGTATACAGTCTTTAACTGGAGCTTTTCTCCTTGGGTGTCCACTGAAAATAAGTCTCTGGCCCAGATGGACAAACCTGGTTAACAAAAGTCAATAAATAAAATAAATAAATAAATATTTTTTTATATTTGATGTTGTTGTTCTACAGCTATCCATTTATGCCATAGCACAGATCCCTCTCACCATCAGGCTAGGCCTTCTTCCACCAGCACTCCACCTGGCTCAAGGCCAGGCTTCCCATCAGGTACATCAGTGGAAGCATCCTGGTGGCATCACCTGTAACCTCTAGTGGTTACTCACTGTCAAAACCACATGTTGCTTCTAATGCATGGACATAATATTTTCACGCTGAATGTTAATGTAAACATCTACACAACAGTAATAAATGACTTACATCTGTCAGCTTCACAAAGTTCTGCTAGCACATTCACCTGTCTTTGGGATTTAATGTTGGATACAGACATAGAACCATAATAACTCTTCCCATCATTTGATAATTTGTGCATGGATCTTTCCCCTCTGGATCATAGGAGACAACTAGGCTATTGACCCGAAGATCATTTTAAGCCTAGCCGATTCATATCAATGTAATACCATAGAAATGGCAGTCAATACCCAAGATTTAATTTAGTGAAGACTGCCCATGTCCAGGAGGGTTGTGGGCGCTATCCCTGTAAGAATTTACAGTGAAATGCTGGCTATCAGTAGCAGAATCTTTGATAATGTAAACTATTTCATTTTTATTCCATTATTAAACAACACGTGACTTTTGCAGTGCCAACCAACCCCTGCGTAATAATAGTTATAGGGTACTACAATGTATATAGCACTGCTTTGAAGTACATAGAGTGGAAGTCGGTATGCATGCGGTCAATGTTCACATATGATACTAATTTAGAAAATGCTACAAATACATGCTTAACCTTGAAAACAGAATAAGAAATTACCTATCACACTATCTGAAATACCATCATTACAACAAACTTTGCATGTCCTTAAAAAGACAGCACATGTATATGGCTTTATTTCATATTCCATCAAATTAATCTAATACGCTGATTCAGTCCATGGATACCTTGATATCAATACTTTCTCCCATCTACATATTTATATTTAAACGTCACTGACAGAAGTATCATCAGAAGGGAATATAAGCAGAGACCTCTGGTTCTAGTTAATATTTGCTTGTCAGATACAATTTTCATTTGTTTCAAATATACAGGTTTGCTTCTGACATATTTAATTAAATTTAGCCTGATATTTGTAAATAAATTCGGTATGCTCATTTAAAGTCATTGAAGTCAGTGAGTGTTATGCATTTTCAATTTAAACTACATTGTAACCCTCTAGAAATTAGATTCACACAGGCAACATTTCTGTTATGTATTAATTTCAAGAATATGAGCAGGTTTAATTATTAGATATTACAGCTCTGTTACAAACAGGCAGGTAATTAAAACCTATCATTGTAACTTCAACAGGTCCTCCTCATGCATTACTTTAAAGGTGATTCCCTTAACATAGCACTTAAATGCTGGAATTATTTATTTGTTTGTTTATAATTTGTAAACTGAAACTAGTCAGGTGACACTTTTCAGCCACAATACAGCCAATTAGGTAAGGAAGGTAGACAGAAAGTCAGTATTATGGTTAACCTATCACATGCATTACATCACACTGTAATAAATCTGTCTGCATCAGTTAAGGTAGCAAGACAGTTACCAAAATACAGCTATATAGTAAATACAGCATTTTCATGGCAAAGCAGCAATACAGCATTTTAGGATCTCTACATTTTACAAAACTGAGCTATTATATACCTGTATAGTTTTTACAACAATTCAACAGACAAAGACTACATATTTCATTGCAAAAAAGGACTTTTTTTCAGTAACAGATGCTTGCAACATAGGCAGTTTTAATAAAATAAATAGCAACATGGCCACTAGATTAGCAGAAGATGCTGAAGTAGCTAGCAAGCAAAATGAAACCACACACCACCTGAGGTAGGGAAATGATTTTGTAGTAACTAATCTAGCTTCAGGACAGAGAGGCACTGAGTTTCTCCTGCCAGCTGCTGGGATTTACAATATTTTTCTTCATAGGTTGATAATAGGGGAGTGAAACCTTAGCCCATGTATTTAAATGATTGGGCACTGTCCCTTTGGGTACCATCTGTGAACTGGATGTGCTAATGCTGTGTTTCTTTTCCTGTCCTCAAGCTTCTTCCCAGTAATGTGCATTTTGTTTTGCTGCACACATTTTACAGATCAGGAAAGCCATCCTACAGACTTGTTAAAAATGATACGAGATGCTTGCTTGGACACTGTATTACTAAACTGTTTGCATACATGAGTACATTTAGGTTTCTTTTACTTAAGGAAAAAGAATTTATAAACATGGAAAATAGCAGTGGACCCTAAAACTAAGCATTGTGAGACTTCAGCAGTTGGCATTTCTGACATGGATGTAATAGTTTGAGTTTAAATTTTAATGGCCTGTTTTTAGATAACTGTCAATCCAATTAAAGTGACACAGTCGTACAGTAGGTAGCGTTGTCACCTCATAGCAATTGGTTCTACAGTTCAGTTCTTAGCTGGGGTGTCTTCTGTGCAGAGTCTGCATGTCTTCCCTGTATTTTAATGGATTTTCTCTGGTGCTGCAGTTTCTTGCCACATTCCAAAGATTTGTAGTAGGTAGAGTGGAAATTTTAAATTGGTCATAGGTGTGAGTGTGCATGTGTATGTGTGGCATGAAAAAACAACCACGGCAGGGCTAGCCACCCAGCAGTGTGAACATTGACTCTAGATGATTGTTACTGTTAAACTGACACTGTTACCCCATATGCAGAAATGGGAAAAAGGGATTGTGGATGGATGGATGGATGGATGCATGAATGGATGGAATCCAACTAATAGGACCGTTTCTGAAGCCAAAGGATCAAAGATCATCTATGAGTTGAGTATGAATGACAGTGTCAGAAGTGTTGGTTAAGTTTACATGACTGCATCAGTTACCTTTTCGTGATACTGCATATGGAATCTGTTAACAGAAATAGTACTGTAACAGTCATCTGCCTTTCAAGAAACCATGTATCTCCTAGTTAAGATTCCATGTATGTGCAAGTATTGTTATATTTACTTTAAGACTATACTTTCAATTACTCAGATGAGTGCATGATGCATAGGTATGACAGTACAGTGTTTAGAAAGTCAGGAAGATGCATTGTTTTACATTGCAACGTTACTGAGGTTGGCTTTCCTGTGATTGACAATATTGTGTCAAGGCCAGATTGAATATATGTGCAAAGCTTGCAGAGATTTTAACTAGTTACTGCTACTGTTGAATTATTTTAATTTAACTGCATATTTAGAATACATTAACAAATTTAAAATAAAATGATAGCATGTAAAAGTCTGTTAAATGGGAACAGGAAAGTGGCTATTAGAATGAGGATATTATCATGTCTAAAAGATATTTAAGTGTATGATTGCTTCTGATGTTAGTGAGACCTGTTCAGACTAACCCGATTAATCAAAAAAGCACTTAAGAGAGTTTTTATAACATGCCCTGTGATCAGTTTTACATGTGGTCACATGAGAGTTGGCCCACATAAACAATGTTTCAGTCAGCGCCAGTTGACTTATTCAGGTTCAAGAGTTTAAGTAAAACAAGACTGATCAGCTAAACCATAACCATCTAAGGTATTGCTCATCATAATTAATTTTTTGATTGCGTATGCCTTTCTTACATTGGTTATTTAATATTGTAAAACTGAAGTGGTCTGTGGTGGTATTGACTTACTTCCATAACAGCTGTCCCTTATTTAGTAGAATGTCCTTGATTTTTCCCCATCTTTTTGCTCTGTCCCAAATAAAAGTTTTGATTGTCTTGTAAATTATTGAGGATTAGAGTCAGTTAGTAGTGCAAGACATTAAAGTTTCATAGTTCTTCAGATTCTGATTTTGAGTTTTGTACTTCATTATTTTTGGCTTTGTCTGTGGTTCTTCAACAAAGAAGTTGAGCGGTATGCTTCTGTACAGGCCATTTTGAGTCTTGCAATGTTTATGGTTTCAAAGTACCACGGTGTCTATATGATATTATTGGGAAGATTATGTTTAACATGGTGAAATTATATTATGGAATCCAGCTAGGGCCTTACTTCAGCTGAATGAGTTTGGAGGCAGGATTCACAGAGATGATATGTAATATATAAAGCCAGTGCACCTGAAAAATGAAAAGAAAAAAGTCCATATGTGACTCAGAAAAGACAGTGTTCCAGGGCAGAATCAGAGATATTATACTGTGCACCAAGGCTGCTGATGGCACTTAGAATATATACAAATGAGCATGTTTGCATGAGTTCCACTACATACACATTCCACACACAACTGTGCACATCACCAAGGCCATCATCTGAGGCATTCCAAGATGGCTCCCACCTTGAACAAAGGAATGTGTAACGTGCCTACCAATGTTAATGAGCTACTAAACAAAGTACAAGGAAAACCTGGAAAACAAACAGCCTCACCCAGATACAAACATTCACAAAGCTTTACAAATACTGCTCTGTGTGTACAGCAGGCAGGTAGCTGTATGGATATATATATATATATATATATATATATATATATTTGTATGCAAATATGTCCCTAAAGAATTAGCCAGAGCAGTAGTTCCAGAAACTACTCCCATTGTTGTTGGATTACTTTTTCTATGTAGTTGCTCCAAAAAGAAAATATGGGTTGAAGCTGCCACAGAATAATACAACAGAACTGTCTAAGTGACATGACACTGAGGTCAGTATAAGTTTGTAACAAGAGGCATATGGTACATATTAGACAGGAATGTGTCATGGGCTGCACACAGCATCAAAGATGCATGAACTGTGTGTGTGTGTCCAACTCCTGTGCACCAGACTGTAGTGCAATATGGTACACAGTTTGCTTGACAAATCTACAAACTGGGGCATACACACACACACACACACACACACACACACACACACACACACACACACACTTTCTGTGTGTAAAACTTGACATGAAGTGACAGTAATTTCATTAGGAACACAAACAATGTCATAGGTATCAGAGTGGGTAGGGCAGGTCTGTCATATCAGGGTCATGCAATTAGTTAAGTACATGGCAGCCTCACTGGTGAGAGCGTTATGCTGCTGACAGTGTCACTAAGTACCAGACCTCCATAATGTGATTCTTATTTTCAGGAAGACACAGTAGTAGGAGGAGAGGACCGTATTGCTGAGTGTGGAATACTGGATTGTTTACAAGCACCCCACTAGCTACCTGTGGGGCTAATATTCTGAAACTCATATGGCAAATATCAGCTCACCAGGAAGGCCCAAAGTAGAACAGTAGCATCTGAGACTGAGCTTGGTTCTGTCATAGGCAGGAGGCCATGGCCACTAATGTAGAGAAGGTTTATATGTCATGAAGAACCAAGTTAGAGTTCTACATTTCAGATACAAAGCGTAACCGTGACTTACAGAAATAGTAGGGCAGCAGATGTCCTGCTGCCATCTTTTCAAAGATGAGGATGTGTGGTCACACAGATCAGATGGAGTTTCTCTCAAGCAAACCAGAATCAGGCTAAAATAGAGAATTCTGAGATTATTTTAATGTTGCAATAATGATTTTAAGGAGAAGGAAAGCAATGTTTATTGAAATGTTTCTGTTCTTGTATAACACAAAGTCATACATTTGTGGTGGGGGATGAGGACTGTTTCTCACAGAACAGTATCTCTTGTAATTCTAATGTAAAAGGTTGGATTTCAGCTCCTGAGCAGCTCATGCTATTTGCATACATCTCAGGAACAGTGATAGTGTTTTCCAGTTTACTAGCTGTAAATTTTTAGATGTATACTACAGGAACTTTCTATCATCCAAAATATAAACTGATTTTGCTCATTAATACTGCTGGTACACCAGGCACTGAGTAAATATGTATGTCAATGTACGCAAACACTCCAACTACTTGCAATTGTGCTTGTAATTATTTTAAAATTGTTTCCACTTTTGTGTAAGTGGGGATGATAACTTGATTCATGCCACAGTCACCATAGCAATCTAACTTCATTCGCCATCACAGCTCAGTCAGCAACAATTAAGTTCTATAATGACTGCCCCTCCTATTGTAACAGTGAAAACGTAGACAGTAGCTATATAGTCAGCTTCTTCTGCATGTTATCCCAGAGATTTAGTATGCCTACTACTGATATCATACAACTTTATTCTAATATCAGTTATAATCTGTCTCTCTTCATTTTCCCCACATAAAACTAATCACTGACAAGCTGCAATACAATGTTCGTGGCATGTGTAGTGTTTGTGGTACCTTAACTGCCACTTACACAAACCTTTTATTGTACTGTCAGCCCTGGAAACCATAAATATTTTTCCAGAAGCTGAAAGATAATGAAAATAGCTGCCTTATATTATAGAAAATAGCTGCCTTATATTGTAGAAAATAGCTGCCTTATATTGTAGAAAATAGCTGCCTTATATTATAGAAAATAGCTGCCTTATATTATAGAAAATAGCTGGCATATATTATAGAAAATAGCTGCCTTATATTATAGAAAATAGCTGTCATATATTACAGAAAATAGCTGCCTTATATTATAGAAAATAGCTGCCTTATATTGTAGAAAATAGCTGCCTTATATTATAGAAAATAGCTGCTTATATTATAGAAAATAGCTGCTTTATATTATAAAAAATAGCTGGCATATATTATAGAAAATAGCTGCCTTATATTATAGAAAATAGCTGGCATATATTGATATCAATGCCAGAATTGATACCTATTTGCACATAGGACTTGTTTGAATTTAAAGAGGGACTTATGTTTTAAAGACTTTAGACTGAATAATAACGAAGTGATAATTAGGAATAACAATGGGACCATCCCATGCTATAACTGTATTCGCTGTACAGATATATGGACTGAATTAGTGTATAAACATCCTGTAAGTAAGGAAATGTATAAGATGGATTGTCATGCAATCTGTCATACTGAATTTATAATATATTTGGCTACCTGCATGGTATGTACAGGCTTCTATGTAGGTAAGTGCTCTAGGTGTCTGAAAGACCGTATAATTGAACACAAGTCAGAGGTGAGAAGAATGGTTATGACTAATGCATTGGCCAAGCATCTTAAGGACAAGGGACCAACACATAAATTTAACTTTAAAGTGCTGCAGGTATTACACATAAATATGAGAGGTGGGGATATTAACAATAGGTTGAATATAGCTGAATATAAATGGATAACTATGCTAGAAGCAGATAGATACCCGGTTTTAAATAATCTGGTTAGTTTAAAGCCCATTTTAGTAGCTAAACAAAAGCAATATAAGTGATAGTCTTACACAAACATGAAAAATGTTAGTAAGAAATGTAAGTGAAATGTTTTATGAAAATGTTTTATATAATAATATGTCTTTAAGTTCTATAAGGTTGCAATCATCAGATTAAAAAAGCAAAAAAGCATTCAGCACACATATAAGTCCTTGTAAGCAGTGAATTTCAGCTAGAAATGTTCTGAGCTATATAACTGATAGTTTATAGTATTTTGAAATTGCAAAAAGAAAAAAGTTGAGTTTTTGATTACCAAGGTTTGGAGGTGATACAGGGGTGGGTGTGTAAGACATGTAGGTATGTTAGTGTACTAGAGGTAGAGGTTAGTTTTCACAGATGTTGCTTGTGTGCGATAGTGAGGTCTATTGTAGAAGGACTCAGCTAACCTGCACTATTACATGAGCAGTGCCATGCACTAGTTAAATGGGTTTTTAGTAACCTTTTTAAAATGAACAATGTTAGAAGTGGTTCTCATGATTAGAGGGAGAGAGTCCAGAATTTTGCTACATGAGTGGAAAAATGAAGTGGTTCTCATGATTAGAGGGAGAGAGTCCAGAATTTTGCTACATGAGTGGAAAAATGAGAGTGTCCAGCAGTATTCCTGGCTTTGTTAACTTTTAATAGACATTTATTAGTGGACTGTAATACTTAATTATTGGAATAAGGTTCAATTATGTTTTGGAGAATCGTTTTTTTTCCCAGCTGGTAAAGTAGTTTTTGAGGAGTTATCAGCTGATTATAAGTTAGTAGTTGTGGTAGCTCCAGCTAAAAAAGTTGTTTCAAGGCCAGACAGTGGTTTGTTCGATATGAAGAGTCTGTAGTAAATGTTGCTATTTTATTATAACAAGCTTCCAGTTTACCTTGGTCTGAATTCTTCAGATTGGTGACTATAGGTGAAGCATAGAGAAGAGCAGAGAGTAGTTTTGTGTTTCTGCAATGGCTATCCTAGTACTGCTGATTAGAACTTGCTTATTTCTATAAAGTGTGCCTAGTTTTTTGTGTACTTTCTTTATATTTTGTAATATGTGTATGTCAAATTTCGTGTTGTTATCAATCATGATGCCTAAAAGTTTTGTAGAAGATACTGGTGTAATAGTTGTGTTATCTATAGCTTTGATGGAGAAAGAGGGAGGAAGGTCATTGGCTCTAATGGAATGGAAAATCATAAGTTTAGTTTTAATATGGTTGAGTATGAGTTGAGATTCTGAGGATTCAATTGCAGAGAAGAATTTTTGGGTTATATCTTGGAGTTGTTGTATGGAAGGGGCAGCACATATAAGTGTGGAATCATCAGCATATTGGACTAAGGATGCTTGAAAAGTAACTGTGTTAAAATTATTAGTAAAAAGAATGAAGGGAAATGGGCCAAGAATAGAACCTTGGGGTACCCCTAATGTTACTGGAAGTAGAGGGGAGAGGTCTTTTCCCCACTTTACAGCTTGTTGGCATCATGTTAGGTAGCTTTCTGAACCATGAGAGGGCAGAGTGACTAAGATTTAAGTTAGAGAGTATGATCAGTTGTTTTTTTGTGGGAGACAGTGTCAAATGCTTTTGACAGATCATGAAAGATGGTTGACACTGTGACAATCCCTCTACGGGCCAGTAATTAAGGAGACTGAATCCTCATCCCTGACACTGGAGAGGGACATTCAACTGGAAAATAAATGGATACACTCACTATTTCTGGATGCAGACCTCTCTGCATCAAGCACAGTAGGTTGATAGGTTCCTTTAAGAGCACACAGGGAACACACTCAGTCCAGAGTCTGGATCTCTTTCTCCCTCCAGGTCCCCAATAAAACTCCCCACTGGTAGATCTATAGGGTTAGTTCCTCAGCTGGAGTGTCCAAGCCAAATTCTCCAGCACCCTCTCTGTGAACCGAGTGTTTCATGTCCCTGCTCCAAGTAGCTGACACACATACACTGTGAGATTTGATTTTACACACACACACACACACACACACACACACACACACACACACACACACACACACACACACACACACCTGGGAAAGGCTGGTACAGATTTACCTGCTGTGCCCCTCTTCTGCCCAGATTATAAGTTAGCTATCACTGCCACCAAACACTCCTGCTCTAAGCTTAACAAAGGGTGTCCAATTATACTGTGCAATATTCATACTAATACAAATAGTAGTAGCTGACCAAGAGTACTAGGCCTCCTAGAGTGGCCCACACAGTGTTACCAAATAAATATAAGCACTCTCAAATGGTAAATACTTTCTAAAAGGACCAGCCACAATACAAGTTTTAAATATATTTAATAATAAATAATAAAAGAGCATTAAAATACTGAATATATATGAACAGTAAACTGCAGAGTTCAAATAACAGGCAATATTGAAACTAACATTGAAAGACAGACTCAGACAAATAAAGAAAAACAATATCTAAACTAAGCTTCACTATATTTTCCTGACTGAGTCTAGGAGAATTACTATTCCCTACTTACTTAATAGTGCAAGGCAGATGATGTGGTGAATAGTTCTTCTTGTTGTCAGGCCCAAGACAGAATACTCAATGCTGAGAGAGCACTCTCTGTAATATCTAAAACATAATATCCAAGATGTCTGGCAGAATAACCTCATCTGGTCACCTGACTCTAGGTTCTCACAGTATCCCCCTTTGAAGCTGAGATAGGAATTTAGCGTAGACAGCTACAATACACATCTAAATATTTATGTCAGTGATCTGGAGCCATGCATGAAACAATTACAGTACTTCCCCTGTTCTTTACAGAGGCTATTAAACAATGGCCTCTCCCACACCTACTGACTCCAGTTCCATTCAGTACAGTGGGGCGCCGTGTTTATGGCTTAACAGCTAATTTACATTTCCCTTATATTTCTTAAAGTAAGCTAACTGGTTAACCTCTGCTCTTCCAAGGTCCTGTGCTAACATAGACACAAACACTTTTAATACATTTGTAACATAAGCATCTGAACAAATCAGTTTGATATTCAAATGCCATAGAGTTCCAATTCCTTTGTAACACAAGCATCTTATACACATCAGTTTGATATTCAAATGATAATCATTCTTTACAAAACTCCAGCTAGCTATGCTGTTGCTAGCCCATGTCGTCACAGGCACTATTTTGCATTCATTTCTGTATTGATTAACTATATTAGTGAAGCTAAGGAGGGCAGTTGTAGTACTGTGATTAGGTCTAAAATCATGTTGTGATGTGGCTAATAGGTTGCTAGTGGAGAGATAGTCCAGAAGTTGGGAATGTATACACTTTTCCAGGATTTTGGATAGCGGGGATAGAATGGAAATTGGCATATAATTTGAAATCTTTGTAGAGTTGCCTCCTTTATGTACAGGAATAATGTATGAGATTTTCCAAAGAGATGGGATTTGTTGTTTGGTGACAGAATAACTGATAAGAATTGAGACTGGTTTAGCAATAGTGTCAGCAGCTAGCTTTAGAAATTCAGCTGGCAGGTTATTAGCTGCTATAGTTATTGGTTTAAACTTTATAAGAATTTTGTTATGGTACTTGTTGAGACTGGCTGGAAGGAAAAGGTATTTTCATTCTTGTTTGTTATTATATCTGTTGTTGTTGGGGAGAGGCAGCTATTTTTGGAGAGGGATATGCTTTCAGTGAAGTATTTATTAAATTGTTCTACCATACTGCCTATATTGTTTAAGGAAGAGAGATGTAGGGTTGATGCTTGGCCAGGTTTTAGGATTGTTTTTATTGCTGACCAGAATTTTTGTAGGTTATTTTTATGTTTCATTTGGATATTGGTGAAACCCCTTTTCCCAATTCGGCTGTGGAAAAGAAGACAACTTATCAGACTTTCTAAATTTCTTAGCATAGTGAAAGTAAAAATAGAGTTGATGCATCTCCAATAAATGGAGCACTCATTTTCTTTTGTTGATAAAAGCTAGGAAGAAAACTGAAGATTGATAATCGGATAAGCAAATTTTCTATAGCTACCTTTAGAATAAAATGATCAGTCTATTCTTATGAAAACACAAATAAGGTGGTTTGCAAGAAAGGGCAAGCAACTCTGATACCCTCCAAAGTGAAGTAACAGCAACCAGTAACATTTTCCAAGTTAGACATTTATGGTATACCTTGGCTGCCAGTTCAAAAGGGGGTCTAGTGAAGTCCGTAAGATAATGGTGATATCTCCTGGGTAAGTGGGGTCAATAAGGAGAGGACTAAGAAGAAAGGTACCCTGACAAAAGCCTTGGATAGCTTAGGTGACGCGCTAGTAGAAGACTGATCTTTTGCCACACTAAAATCTGAAATGGCTATTACAGCACAGTAGCTGGCCCCATTGTGAAAAAGGGAAATCAGAAAATCTAAAATAGCTGGAATAAGATATGAAAAAGAAAATTTCTATTAAAAGCCCAGATTAAAAATATTTCCTTTTGCTTCTGTAAATTTTCCAAGCATAAAGGAACATTCAAACACAGAGATGATAGGAGTTTTCTTTTATTAACATGTCCTGGTACCTCGGCAATTCGCCTTCAGTGGAACATTATCGATCAAATGGTCTGTCGATCTTATGAAGTAGACCTGGTGATTCACATCCTCCCTTCTGCACAGAAACCCTCTACTAGAAAGATTTACAGAAGCATGATAAATAACACCAAAATCTCAACCTCAAATGAAAAATACACCAATATTCCAAGCATAAAGGAACATTCAAACACAGAGATGATAGGAGTTTTCTTTTATTAACATGTCCTGGTACCTCAGCAATTCGCCTTCAGTGGAACACCTCACCATACAAAAACCATCTCTTTATATACCATTAAATAATTTAATCATTAATCAATTAAACAAATGTAAAGTGCAAATTTAAAGTGCAACTGCTCTGTTTTAACCAAGTTCTGAAATTCATGACAATGTAACAATGCGGCGCAATGTAGCAACACAAAAATAAAAAATCACTAATGACGAAAACTGAAAAATTCTTACTTACATACCAAAGTGGCTTAACACAGTCACACCCCAAAATATAAACCACCCCTTGTGAAGATTATATTTGGAAACAACGTTGTTAGGCATTAAGGATAGGTTATGTGGAGGGAATAAACCAAGGGGTGGTTACTTTAAATGGTGGCCAGTGTCACATGAACAGCATAGACTATTCTTTATATCTAGGTATTCTGAATTTTCACGGGTAGTTGAGAAAATTGTCAAACAATTTTGGCATGTGGTTTGTGATGATTTGATCGTTGGATATTTGTTTCCTAGGCATATTACTTTCTCTTATAGTAGGTATAACAATTTGAAAGAATTGTTAACCAGGAAGTTGGAACATTCAACAGAGACGAACGTTGGTATGCAACATTGTGGACGATGTTCCGTATGTGATAAGATCAGTAATTTACATGGAAAGAAGATTAATGGGAAAAAGTATCAAGCCTTTGAGAAATTTGATTGTTCTTCACAAGGGGTGGTTTATATCCTGGGGTGTGACTGTGTTGACACAGACCCAGAAGGTCTCACAAAATGGATCGAGATCAGTAGTCTGCCGCCCCTTCGGGAAAAACAAGGTTACCCCTAGCTACCAAATAGGTGGCAATCCACTGAGCATAGAAGAAGTTATCAGGGACCTGGGGACCCAGGTTGATAGTAGTCTGTCATTCGACACCCATGTAGCTAAAGTAGTTAGGAAGACCTTCTACATTGCCCACCTTATCATGAAGGGATTCTCATCTAGATCAAGGGAGGTCATAGTCTCCCTATACTCATCACTCATCAGACCAATGATTGAGTACAATGCCCCATTCGGAATGTATCTGACCCGACACTTGCAGCAGCTGGAGAGGCCACAAAGTTCCTCACCAAAAGGATAAAGGGTCTCAAACATCTGTCCTATGCTGCCCGACTGAAAGAACTCCAGCTCTATTCAGTCGCTTACCGCTTGCTCAGAGGTGACCTTTGCCTAACATACAAGGCCATGGCAAACCCAGATTTGATGAATATGCTTCACCTCAAAAATCTAGATCCGTCAGAGCCACAAGGGCGGAGACTTAAACCTCCACGGCTATTAATAGGGCGCTGGAGGGATAGATTCATCACCCAAAGACTCCTATGCTGTGGAATAAAATCCCGGTATATGTGAGGCAGAGCACCTCGCTGGCCTTGTTCAAGAGAAATCTTGACCAATGGATGGGAGATCGCAGATATACCCCAGGGATTACCTCAGTGTCACTGCTCAACAGAGGCACAGTAAAATAATGGGTATAGTTCCCCATACTAAAGGGGTGGCGTAAGCCACAAAACTATGGGCTAGGCTTGTAAATGCCCTCGGGCAGATAGCCTAGTATGAACCTATGAACCTATGAACCTATGAATAACCTCATCTGGTCACCTGACTCTAGGTTCTCACAGTATCCCCCTTTGAAGCTGAGATAGGAATTTAGCATAGACAGCTACAATACACATCTAAATATTTATGTCAGTGATCTGGAGCCATGCATGAAACAATTACAGTACTTCCCCTGTTCTTTACAGAGGCTATTAAACAATGGCCTCTCCCACACCTACTGACTCCAGTTCCATTCAGTACAGTGGGGTGCCGTGTTTATGGCTTAACAGCTAATTTACATTTCCCTTATATTTCTTAAAGTAAGCTAACTGGTTACCCTCTGCTCTTCCAAGGTCCTGTGCTAACATAGACACAAACACTTTTAATACATTTGTAACATAAGCATCTGAACAAATCAGTTTGATATTCAAATGCCATAGAGTTCCAATTCCTTTGTAACACAAGCATCTTATACACATCAGTTTGATATTCAAATGATAATCATTCTTTACAAAACTCCAGCTAGCTATGCTGTCGCTAGCCCATGTCATCACAGACACTATTTTGCATTCATTTCTGTATTGATTAACTATATTAGTGAAGCTAAGGAGGGCAGTTGTAGTACTGTGATTAGGTCTAAAATCATGTTGTGATGTGGCTAATAGGTTGCTAGTGGAGAGATAGTCCAGAAGTTGGGAATGTATTCACTTTTCCAGGATTTTGGATAGTGGGGATAGAATGGAAATTGGCATATAATTTGAAAGCTTTGTAGAGTTGCCTCCTTTATGTACAGGAATAATGTATGAGATTTTCCAAAGAGATGGGATTTGTTGTTTGGTGACAGAATAACTGATAAGAATTGAGACTGGTTTAGCAATAGTGTCAGCAGCTAGCTTTAGAAATTCAGCTGGCAGGTTATTAGCTGCTATAGTTATTGGTTTAAACTTTATAAGAATTTTGTTATGGTACTTGTTGAGACTGGCTGGAAGGAAAAGGTATTTTCATTCTTGTTTGTTATTATATCTGTTGTTGTTGGGGAGAGGCAGCTATTTTTGGAGAGGGATATGCTTTCAGTGAAGTATTTATTAAATTGTTCTACCATACTGCCTATATTGTTTAAGGAAGAGAGATGTAGGGTTGATGCTTGGCCAGGTTTTAGGATTGTTTTTATTGCTGACCAGAATTTTTGTAGGTTATTTTTATGTTTCATTTGGATATTGGTGAAACCCCTTTTCCCAATTCGGCTGTGGAAAAGGAGACAACTTATCAGACTTTCTAAATTTCTTAGCATAGTGAAAGTAAAAATAGAGTTGATGCATCTCCAATAAATGGAGCACTCATTTTCTTTTGTTGATAAAAGCTAGGAAGAAAACTGAAGATTGATAATCGGATAAGCAAATTTTCTATAGCTACCTTTAGAATAAAATGATCAGTCTATTCTTATGAAAACACAAATAAGGTGGTTTGCAAGAAAGGGCAAGCAACTCTGATACCCTCCAAAGTGAAGTAACAGCAACCAGTAACATTTTCCAAGTTAGACATTTATGGTATACCTTGGCTGCCAGTTCAAAAGGGGGTCTAGTGAAGTCCGTAAGATAATGGTGATATCTCCTGGGTAAGTGGGGTCAATAAGGAGAGGACTAAGAAGAAAGGTACCCTGACAAAAGCCTTGGATAGCTTAGGTGACGCGCTAGTAGAAGACTGATCTTTTGCCACACTAAAACCTGAAATGGCTATTACAGCACAGTAGCTGGCCCCATTGTGAAAAAGGGAAATCAGAAAATCTAAAATAGCTGGAATAGGATATGAAAAAGAAAATTTCTATTAAAAGCCCAGATTAAAAATATTTCCATTTGCTTCTGTAAATTTTCCAAGCATAAAGGAACATTCAAACACAGAGATGATAGGAGTTTTCTTTTATTAACATGTCCTGGTACCTCGGCAATTCGCCTTCAGTGGAACATTATCGATCAAATGGTCTGTCGATCTTATGAAGTAGACCCGGTGATTCACATCCTCCCTTCTGCACAGAAACCCTCTACTAGAAAGATTTACAGAAGCATGATAAATAACACCAAAAGCTCAACCTCAAATGAAAAATACACCAATATTCCAAGCATAAAGGAACATTCAAACACAGAGATGATAGGAGTTTTCTTTTATTAACATGTCCTGGTACCTCGGCAATTCGCCTTCAGTGGAACACCTCACCATACAAAAACCATCTCTTTATATACCATTAAATAATGTAATCATTAATCAATTAAACAAATGTAAAGTGCAAATTTAAAGTGCAACTGCTCTGTTTTAACCAAGTTCTGAAATTCATGACAATGTAACAATGCGAAGTGCAATGTAGCAACACAAAAATAAAAAATCACTAATGACGAAAACTGAAAAATTCTTACTTACATACCAAAGTGGCTTAACACAGTCACACCCCAAAATATAAACCACCCCTTGTGAAGATTTTATTTGGAAACAACGTTGTTAGGCATTAAGGATAGGTTATGTGGAGGGAATAAACCAAGGGGTGGTTACTTTAAATGGTGGCCAGTGTCACATGAACAGCATAGACTATTCTTTATATCTAGGTATTCTGAATTTTCACGGGTAGTTGAGAAAATTGTCAAACAATTTTGGCATGTGGTTTGTGATGATTTGATCATTGGATATTTGTTTCCTAGGCATATTACTTTCTCTTATAGTAGGTATAACAATTTGAAAGAATTGTTAACCAGGAAGTAGGAACATTCAACAGAGACGAACGTTGGTATGCAACATTTTGGACGATGTTCCGTATGTGATAAGATCAGTAATTTACATGGAAAGAAGATTAATGGGAAAAAGTATCAAGCCTTTGAGAAATTTGATTGTTCTTCACAAGGGGTGGTTTATATCCTGGGGTGTGACTGTGTTAAGCCAATTTGGTATGTGGGTCAAACTACAAGGAAAGTTAAAATTCGCATCCTTGAACACTTGAGGGACATTAGAAGAGGTAACATGGACAACCCTGTGGCTTCACATTTTGTTAAAATGCATAATGGCAACAGTAATGGATTCATTTTTAGTGTATTGGCTAGGCCACATTTTCAGGGAGGCAATTTCAAAACAGAATTGAACAGATTAGAATACAAAATGATTTATACTTATCATACTTTACATCTGAGAGATATGAATTTAGATAGTGGCATTACAGTATGAAAACGTCAGTGCTTTATTGTTATGTATTGAATCACAGTTGTATCGATATGTAAGTAAGAATTTTTCAATTTTCGTCATTAGTGATTTTTAATTTTTGTGTTGCTACATTGCGCTTTGCATTGTTACATTGTCATGAATTTCAGAACTTGGTTAAAACAGAACAGTTGCACTTTAAATTTGCACTTTAAATTTGTTTAATTGATTAATGATTAAATTGTTTAATGGTATATAAAGAGATGGTTTTTGTATGGTGAGGTGTTCCACTGAAGGCGAATTGCCAAGGTACCAGGACATGTTAATAAAAGAAAACTCCTATCATCTCTGTGTTTGAACGTTCCTTTATGCTTGGAATATTGGTGTATTTTTCATTTGAGGTTGAGATTTTGGTATTATTTATCATGCTTCTGTAAATCTTTCTAGTAGAGGGTTTCTGTGCAGAAGGGAGGATGTGAATCACCGGGTCTGCTTCATAAGATCGACAGACCATTTGATCGACATTCATTTGGTCGATAGCTCATTTGGTCGACAACCAGTATTCAAGGCACTTAACAGGGATTTGCCCCCTTCCCAATGTTGTATGACCCTGGAGTTGATATATATAGTTAGGGGGGGTGTGGGAGGCTGTGGGGGTGTGGGGGAAGCCCCCCCACCTATTTCCATTTAAAATGGGTAGTTTTTGTTGTATTTTCATGTTTTCAAGTGCCCCCCACACCACCTCAACTATATATATCAACTCCAGGGTCACACAATATTGGGGAAGGGGGGCAATTCCCTGGTTTTTGCTTGAATACTGGTTGTCGACCAAATGAGCTGTCAAACAAATGAATGTCGATCAAATGGTCTGTCGATCTTATGAAGTAGTCCCGAATCACCTAGGAGGAGAGCCTGGACTGTCCAACCATCATTGGAATTGGAGAAGCCAAACTGTCAGCCTGAGTGTTTGAGTGTCTTATGAGGGACAGCAGAGACATACAAGGAAAATCAGGTATGTTTACGCTTCTTTAGTTTTGCAGAACATACCTGATTTTTCTCAGGTTTTGATCATTCCAAGCATATTGCGAATAGGACTTTCTTCTATTTGTACATGCTCAATTTACAACTGGCACGCTGGTTGGGCTGTCCAATCTGCTTGGCCATTTTTGAATAGCAATGAGCAGTCATTGTATAAATAACCATTTTATATATATATATATATATATATATATATATATATATATATGTATATGTATATGTATATATATATATATATATATATATATATATATGGTTCCCTTCAGAAGGTCGAACAGCTGAAATCTCAAAATGCATATGGTCGAGATCATATGCTCGAAATTTCAGAAGCTCGACCTTCTGAATGAAGATCGGCATACAGTGCAGAATGGGAGATTTCCCTTTCTGTGCTATAATGTGATCTTGGAGTTAGAATAAATAAGTAGCGGGGGTGGGGGGTGCAGGGGGCTTGCCCCCCTGCAGAAACACTGTTTTGTGCTTTTGTGCTTTTTTTTTTCTTGCCCTGAAATTCTGAAATTCGAAGCCATATGCATTTTGAGATTTCAGCCGTTCGACCTTCTGAAGGGGAACTATATATATATATATATATATATATATATATATATATATATATATATATATATATCTCTCAAATAAAAATTTCATTCTAATGCATTTCATTATACAAAATAAAAAATGCTTTTAAAAACATTATACTGTGATGTGTGTGGCATATACCTGGCTACACCCATGCGAAATGCTACAAGTAAAACCTACTTTTTAATGTCTTATTGAATTTCTTGCAGTTTGTGACTCTGTTGAGCCCACATGTTGTACTGTTCCTTCTTAGTCTTTTCATAGGTTCATAGGTAGATACTAGGCTATTGGCCCAAGAGCCTAAGTAAGCCTAACCAACAAGGTTCCCTTGCTTACGCCACCGAAGAAAGTTATTTTCCTGTGCCCCTGTTGAGCAGAGCCACAGAAGTGATCCCCAAGGTGTATTCCCTATTTCCCATCCACTTATCAAGATTTTTTTTGAAGAGTGCTAATGAGGAACTTTGCTTGACATAGATGGGTAGTTTGTTACAGAGTGTAGTAAGTCTCTGGGGCAGGAATCTATCCCTCCAGCATGTCCTGTTTATTGTGGCGACAAGGTTTAGGTCCTAGAGTATGTAGCTTGGAGGGATTGGGATTTCTTTAGATGTAACATGTCCAACAGCTCTAGCTTTATATGTTAGGCAGAGATCACCTCGGAGTAGGCGATATACTACGGAGTAAAGCTGGATTTTTTTGAGACAGTCAGTGTAGGGCATCTGTTTGAGGCCAGTAATTCTCTTTGTGAGGTACTTCTGTGGCCTTTCCAGCTGCTTCAGATGTCTTGTGAGGTACATTCCAAATTAGTTGATTGATAGACTGCTTCGTACTTCCTTTTAAAAGTCACCCATTAAGCATACTACTTATACAGAAAAGTAAACAGGTTGAAATATTGGTCATAAATAATTGTTACTCATTCTGCAGTGATGATCATAGAAATATAAGAAAGTGAGAGAAAGAACCTAAATTAAAAGTTGTAATTTAACATACTTAACTGTTCAAGAGTGACATTATCTTAAAAATAACTATTTGCTTCCAGATTAAATAGTTTTACACAGCTGGTGTAAGTACATCTCAACAAGCACATAACATCTGCAACTAAATCATATGTATCTCTTTTGGTATCATAAACTCTAGATAAATTGCTCTCATTTCCATTACATTTATAATTTCTAACAAAATACTACCTATCATTATTTTTAAAATGGTCATATCGTTTGTTCCAGACATAAACTACAATGCCATTAACAGCCACATCATGAACTGCCAAATATGAAATGTCATTTTTATAATGTTTGGTATTTGGAAAATTAATTTGCTCAGACTTAAAACATGTTGCAGCACTTTCACTAATATAATGCCTGTAAGTTAATTTTCATTTATATGCGCATATTTTCCAATTTTGCTTACAACATGCAAAGCATTCTGTATGCATCGCATTAGCATGGACCAGAAAGAGGGCTGTTATGCTTCTTAATCTATAAAAATTACTATGAGATTCTTCTAAAGAGATGTTGTAAGAATATCTTGTGGCTGAATTCAAAGCATCAAAAATGCAGGAAGAGGAAATACATTTTAGGACTCTCTCTATGTATTGTGTTAATAAGCAGACCACGTCAGTATAACCTGTTGCAGAAATTGCACATCCTTAGCACTGAATTCATATTAATGTTCAGACAGTAAAAGTGCTTTCACAGGGAAAGGGTGGCATGAGGATTATCTTCATTTTTACAACCCTAAAATGCCACTATTTTTGAAAGCAATATGCCTGAGTATCAGGCAGCTGCTAAAAGATTTTGTCAGCTGACTTCCTGGTCTGATGGTCAATTAATTAAATTAAAATTACTTTTATTTTTATACAAGGTATAATTCTGACTGTAGGTCTCTAGTCTCCCTGTATTTACCCCAGAAACCACTAAACAGAAATCAATAATTGTATACGTAGAAAGGTATCTTATAATTTACAAGCATATTCCAAATATCCTGTCCTGTGAATACCTAATGTATTTTGCAATGAGTATGAATAAATGGGTATGCATTATTGCCAGTGAATTCAAGGATGGGAACTCCGTGTTGTTTTGTTCTCACTATGCATTTAAATATTTGGCTGGACTTTCCCAGTTAACAAATGTAATAAATAAATAAATAAATAAACTATAGTGAATTCATTGCAAAATCAGTGAAATAAGTAATTGTATGAGTTGATTAATCAGTTTGAATGATTAGCTCCTTTCTGTGATTAACATGTCAGGTTAACAAATTACCTATTATCATCTATTTAAGGGCTATAGGGACATTTGTTACAATGGGTAGTTATACAGACTGGTAATTATTTACTTGTTGATTTATTTTTAAAGAAGGTATATTGGACCAATGGTCCTGTTTTAGTTAGGGCCATTAATTGCAACCTTGTTTCTTAATGAAGAAATGAAGAAGAAAAACAAAATAATTACAGAGTTTGAAAAAAGAGTGAGTATGGAAGACAGTGAAATTTATACAGATACAATACATAGTTTGATACTACAAACTACTGAGTTGAAATCACAGATTCAGAGGTAATGGTTTATGCACGCTGTGATCAAGAAAGTAAATGCAAAGGAGTACTAGTAGCTGTACACAACACTTTTCTAGTGACAGGCCATCAGAGTAGATTTAAACTTTGTGTACTCAGAAAAACAATAATCTCCTATAGTCCTGCTACTACAAAGCAGGACATTATAAATATTTTTAGAGCTGCACAATAAATGTCTCGCAAAATTGTAAACATATCTAATCTCATCTGCATATGAAGAATGCCTTTTATAGTATGTGCTGAAACACATGCAGGAGGCAGAAATTGTGTCTCTTGTATTGCAAAAGTATGGTTGAACACAGGATATCAGATAAAAATTCAGGTTTATTTAGATGCTTAACTCCTTAACACCAGTACTATTAAGGATATAAGTATATATAAATAGACAATAACAATAACCAGGGATACTGAGTTTCATTCTTTTTTTTCTGGGAAAATACCAATAAATTCTGAATTTGGACTGTCTTGAGAAATGAACAAAACAGGATTTTCATGGAATTTGGCATTTCTGGCTAAAGAACTAATTCACCACAAGATGCATTTCTGCTCATATTTATTATTTATAATATTTTCTGTTTGTATTATTGAATGTTCTGTGCCTAGAATCTGTTTTAATTTTCAATATATAGTGATGCAGACAAAAATTATAATGAAATTACTGTAATGACTGGGAAATACATTTAAAAATCATGGGTATATTTCCTGGGTTTTATTTCATGAAAATGAAATTTCAGTTTGTTCTAAACCAAAAATCAGTGTACCTGACAGTAACACACAAAAAAATAAATAAATAAAAACAAAGATAAAAAGTGAAGGACATCTATTAGTATACCTCAAAAGTAAGCTTAAATAGGCATGTTTTGAGGGATTATTTAAAACCAGTGAGCATCAGAGATATTTTCAACAACCCCAGTAATATGTATTAAAGCAGAAGTTAGTTCCCAGCTATTAAGTGACACCAGACAGCATGACTGACATTAATTTTAACAACAAAATCAAGGTGTCAGGGAATGCAGTATGGACTCCATGCAGATCAACTTCGGCAAAACTTGCTGACTGCCCCAGAACATTAAAAACACTGCTTAAAATGATATTTAGCAGAACAGTAGTGAAAAAAAACTCTGCCTGAACAATGGGGATAAAGCAAATTTTCAAATCAAAATAAATTAATCACTCTAGTTCTGAAAGGATGTGATGACTCCATGTGGCTTTGTCCGTTCTTCAGGAACACTTACAGCATAGCAGGTTGATACTACTGCAACTTAAGAAGGATCCCTGCTGCTGCTGCCCCATGAATTAGTTTGTCCACATACACTCTAACGGCACATGAAAGCAGCTCCCACATAGTATTTAATTACAATAAGGGATTTGTGTCATTATATGTACTTGACATCACTTTACAGCTTAGCAATTTACTCTGATTCAGAATTAGTATGCAATGTTTCCTCTGTTCATTGATTTATTTGATTGTATTAGAAGGACTATGTAGGTAGCTGCTAAAAACACATAACAAAGCAGGTATACCTCTAGTGGCTGCATTCTTTTCTTCCCTCTCAGATGGTTAGATCTTCCTGGTATGCATGCTACTTGTAAGTATTTTATTCAATCCCTTTTGCCCTTGGTATCTAACAGACTCCTGCTGCATATCACACTGAATAGCCAGAGCAGTATTCTATTCACAATAGTGATAGCATGCCACACATCTCCCCCTTTGCTGGTTCTTTATTTTACTTTTAATCCCTCCTAGCCACACCCATTATAACACTATACAGCACACCTTCTTAAAGAAGCCTCCTGTTCTACAGCCATCATATCATGGTATGATTACCTGTGTCACCACCCTACTATCTGAGTATTAAAGCATTCACATAGACAATCCATCATGCACGTTACTCTACAGAAACCCATACTATACAATAATATGCTTGTATATTTTAGAAAATACTTCATCAGTACCTACAATAACAATAATAAATAACTACACTATAATGGACACCATCCCTCTTATGTGTTCAAAACTTCCTTCTCCTACCTACAACAACAACAGTACTAAACAAACATTCCACCCTCTCTACAGACACCATTCACTAAAAGCCTTTAAAATCACCCTCTCTAATAAATTAAGTTCTCCTATTCCACTTATGACTGTGCACAGCCCACCTACACTCTCTGTAAACCAGTTGTTAAGCCACTCTCACACCAAATTTCAACAACTACTCCAACGTAGAAAACATTCATAGAAGAACCCATTCATAGACTAGCACTAGGCTAACTGCCCTTGTGAGCCATTTTAAGCCTAGCCAATTATCCATTGTGAGACTCAAACCCTCTACCTTGTGCGGTAAGCACCTTAACCATTAGGCCACCCTCCAAACTCTCAACAGACACTATAAATTATTAAACAAGGAAAAATAAATTATAACTCTTGGATATTTCCTCCTAAACTTCTTCAGTTCATCAAATTCCAGTTTAAAGAGCCTTCTGGTTGAACTTGGACTAACTCCAATAATTAAAGAACCCACCAGACCTAGACATACAGTAACTATAAAAGAAATTACACTCTCTTAGACTTGCTCATTATAAACATACCAAGCAAAATCTCAGATATCAGAATCCTTCCTTCCAACTTTAATGATCACTGCTCTATCACATTTACCCTGAAACATGCTAACTGTAAGCTCCTTCCAACATCAACCACTTTTTGACCCAAAACAAGTTAAAATGTAGTAACTTTTAAAGGTAAACTCTTCAAAATTTCCCAGACCACAGTCATGGCCAATAATAATTTAAATGGGATTGCACAAACACTCACAAACACATTATAGCACCCATAAAACAAACATTTTCCCTTTGTCTCCATGCTACTTTAAACAGCCTAAAGATATCCAAAAAGTTGAATCCTTTTTATAAGCTAACATTCAGCTTGGCACAAATCTAGTTACAAAAGCTTCAGGAAGACATAAATCAAACATCCTCCTAATTAAACAAACTCTTTATGAAACAACCAAACAAGTTTTGGGACTTTGTCTGATACATCACAGACTGCTCTCAGCATTGGCATCCATTAGAGTTGGACACAGTAAGCACTACCTCAGGCTTACTACTTCCTATTGACTTACTTAGGGAAAGTTTTACCCACCCCTCTATCACCCCTTTCTGTCTCATCTCACCAATTAAACCTCCAGCTTTTTATTCCCACATTTTATTTAAATAAAACTCAGCAAAAGATATCATAAAAGATATGGAACAAATCCTTTCTAATTTACCATCAGAAGCAGATGATCTGCTTGCTACTATAATTTATTTTGTCTGCAGAGACAACAATTTACCACCACATCTACATCTCTACAATTTCTACCTGACCGATAACAATGAAGGTGGATCATAGTTAGAGCCACGCCCAATGTCTCCAAGCCTGCAGACACAAAGAAGCTTCAGGATTATTTCAGTCCTACCAACACTGAGAAGACTTTCAAGAAGCAAGACACAAATAACAGACTATATTAATAAACAAGTATCATAACTTTATGCCAGCATGGCATTTGGTCAAGATACAGGCACAGTGACTGTCCTATACACCTTTACAGGTGGTATATGGACAAAGATCATCTTACATGTGCAGTGTTCGTTGACCTCACCAAAGCTTTTGATCTAGTTGACCATGATCTTCTCTATTGCAGCAGCAGATATCAGCACATACTTACCCTCATGGTTCAAAATCGTCTTCACAAACAGACTCTAGAGCTAGGATAGGAAAATCTCCCTCACCTTTTCTGCCTTACAAAAGGAGTATCACAAGGATCAATATTATTCACATTGGTATTCTGTCTGTTCATCAATAATCTCACAGCACCCCTTTCACAAGCGCTCATAATCTTGTATGCTGGTGATATGGTCATACACAGATCCATTACCTTGCACACTACCAGGAACAAATGCTAGAGAATGACCTAAACGTGCTGTCACAATATGAACTAACCCTACATAACGAAAACAAAACTGATGATTTTTTCCTCCCTCAGCTGACCATGTGCTCTTACTAGCACCTCCTCTCATTTGCCTGATATACTGCACCCATCTAAGCCTCCCCTGGGCTTAACCTGATCTACAATTGGGGCCAGTGAGGAGATCGGGAGCACTGATGCAGCACCATACTACTGCCAGGAAGCGTGCCCTAACTCCTGGCATTCTGTGGCAGCCTTACAAGCTCTGCAACGGCCACCTTTGGAAGGTGCATGTATGCTTTCCGACAAGATGGCACATCACTTATGCAGTACAGAGCTCATCAAGTTCATAACACTGCTTTATTGTGTGAGCCTAGGCTGCCTAACCCCCCCCCCCCCATGAGCAAGCTGACATTGGTAGCTCCTACACATCTTCCTCATGTGGTTCCTCCAACACTCTTGTATGAGCATGGGATACAGTAAGGGACCTATCCCAGAAGCATAGCTGGTTCAGTCAGTATCCTAGGTTGGTACTATTAACCAGCTCCCCACCCCCTCAGTTCTTATGTGAGGAACAAAAAAATAGCACTTCACTGTAATGAGCCATAAGTGATCACCTTATTAACAGTTAAACCTATGCAACACCCCCCCCACCGCAGAAAAAGTGGATGGTACTTCACCAGGCATACCAACAAGGTGGCAAGATTCATGGAACACACCCCCCTCCTGCCCAGCCATCCAGGTCCCATTTCTGTGCCCTGCCCCCCAACACTCCTTTAACATATTTTATAAAAAAACATTCTTTTAAACTGCAGCAAACTGTTTGCTACAGTTTATACCTGCCAGCACAGAGTGCTTCAGCACTCATGTTTTAGTTAAAAAAAAAAAAAACATTTATTTTTTAAACTGTAGCAAACTGATTGCTGCAAATGTAGCTAACAGTTGTTACAGCTTATAACCAGCCTGCCTGAAGCACTATGGCACTCATATTTTACTTTTGAAAAATATTTTCTAGTTAAACTGTAGAAAACTGCTTGCTACAAATGTAGCAGATACTACAGTTTAGACTATATGCAGAGTGCTAAAGCACTCAAATCTGACAGCAAGTGCAATATCAGCTTTTAAAAAACAGTATTGCATTAAAGAGCAATTAGGATGGGCTGATTGTGGGCCCCCTTAACACTTAGGCTTGGGGCAGTTGTCCCTCTCACCCTGGCCTAGCTATACTACTGATCTATTCCTCTGTGCAATGGAGGTTACACAGATCCATGATTTTTGGAAACAGGGAAAAGCTTTTTCTTATTCTCCAACAATGAAGGCTATTCTGCAATAGCATAGACCCTAATGAAGTCACACCTTACTTCAAATACCTTAGAATCTGGTTGGACCAATGTCTTAACTTCTCATTCTACATTAAAGGAGTTTTACTTGCCCAGCCTGAATATGGCCTCCTAATTATAAACAACGTCTCCAAAAAAAAAAAAAAAAAAACTCCCTATAAGCAATAGACAGCATCTGTTGATTAGAACTTTGGCCCACCAAACTGAACATCATTTTTCAGTTTTAGCAAAAGCAAAGTGCTTACCAATAAAGCAAAGATAAATATTGTAAAATGCATCTGTTACTTACAAGCTAAAACACTTAGAATTGTTCCAGTTCTTCACTACTAGTCATATCAAAGGAACAAGTAATTATAGCTTATACTTACAGTTCTCCATCTCCATAAGCATGCCCATAACAGACTATGCACCACTGACCACTGCTTCTCAGCAATGGCCCTACAAGCATGGGAAGCATTACCAGCAAATTCTAAAACAATCTCACCCTTCAAGAAATTCATATTGCAACTCAATAAATTTCTACTTCATCAAGCTACTTGCAAATTCTTACTAAGAAAAGGGATCACATGAGAATCAAACCAGACTACTCATTTGTCAGCATTCCTAAATGTTAGCTCATCCACTTACTAACATTCCTTGAGTCTACTATCACCTTCAAATACCTTGCCTTTATTCTTTAAATTATCTCTGCCCTCTTATTTTCTCTTGATCCAGTCTTTGCCCCACTTTTCCTTCCGTAAATGTACCCACTGTAAATACTGTTTATTTGCCTTTTCAATTTATTACTGTTCTGATAATTTTGTGTAAAACCTGCTCAATGTATAATTTCATATAGTCGACCTACATATACTGCATTTTTGCTATTCCATGTATTGTTGTATGTATTACACTGTTTTCACTTAAACATACTGGGGTGGATTCCATAAGGTTCACAGAACATATTTATGGACAGTGCAGCACAACAAAGGAAGACTCAGTACACCAGCTGTGGATGTGGTTTCAGAACACACACTGAAAGCACTCTGAGTACTTAGCTGTTCATTGTGGGATAATTACAGATTCCTCGCTTGCCGGTCTGATTCCAAAACACATCATGCGCACCCAAAGCAACTTAAGTGAGACAAACTGCAATGCCAACTCTGTTTCTGAAATCCTCAGCATATGCTGTATGGCCTACAAGGAACGGAAGCTACTTCCACAGTTTCTGTCATATTCTGTAACCATACTGTAAAAAAGAAAACAAAAATGCAACCAGCAGTAAATGAACTGCAACAGCCTGCAGTGATTCAAGCCATGAACGAGGCCGTACCTGTGCACACTAGAAGGCAGCCAGCAACAGTCAGAGCAGGGCTGCAACTAAACCAGTTGTCAGACCAGCAAATAATCAACAGATTCTAGTTAGACAGACAACTGGAGCATGCCATCTGCAGCATACATGCCCCACACATGTCTGTGTGTACCTGCGAGGAAACCCCATGCCCCCTGAAACCAAAGTGTGTCTCACTCCACTTCAGCCATGGTTAATGATTTCATATTGTGAACTAGCCAACCCTGCAGAGGAGACCTACAATAGAGCACACACAACAACCAGAAACACCACAGAGCATGGGTTCAGTATACTGAAAGTTAGGTTCACATATCTGGACACATCCAGAGGTGCACTGCAATACACACCTGAGAAGGCAGCACAGATGATAATGGTGTGTACCATGGTGCACAACATGCTAACTAGAGCATATAGCAGTCTGCCAGCTGCAGGTGTGGGTGAAATACCCCAAAAACCCTAGATGTCTGAAAATGAGATCATACAGGCATCAGAGGAGGAGCAGCAGGACATAGGGGGCAGAAGACTCAGCTGTAGGCAATGCGGGGTGTGACCACAAGTGAAGGCCCAGGGAACACAGCAGCATCTTACCCACAACTTTGAGTTATGCCAAGCCACATGTACATAAGTACACAGATTAAAATTGATGTTCAGGTGTTGCCCCTCCACAGCAACATGGATGGCATCTAATGGCAATTATCCACTAGGTGTACACACTGAGCATCAGAAATAACACCATAATCATAACATATATCATTATGAATGTATACAAATCTGTCACAACAGGGATCATCAACTCAAAGTGCAACTGACATAGGTATGTATACACACTTTGTATTGTTTTATCAGTGTATGGCATACAATAAGGGACGCACATCAGTGTAACACATTCCTATTTCTGCACTATAATAAGTTGCAAACAGGTAAACAATGTAGGACATAATGCAGAACTGTTTTAATATCACAAGCAGAATATACCACTGTACAGTATGGATAAAGTAATGTAACAAATGGAGTCAGCTATGGTTAGTAAACCTGTCAGACTCATATATTATCATACATGTCAATGAACAAAGACAGATGACACTGTCAGTGTTCTGCACAGCAGTCATCATTGCCATGGGGTGAGAATGACAGTACAGGGCATAGTGAATCAACTGTCTGTGTTACTGTAATGGAGTCTAGGGCACCCACACTGATGGCTCACACAGCTGTCTGATCTGCCCGTACCACTTACATAAACACTTGGCCCAGGTTGCTCCACAGAGGAGACTGAGAGGGTGACACCACCATGTGGAATTAAAGGAGTATGAGTGCAGCTTGACTGTCTGGTCGTGACTGTGTGGCCCACAGAAGATGGACCAGCAGTGGAAGTGTGTGCACATTGAAGCACAGACACTGATGCCTGAAAGGCAAGGTTGGTTCTGCTGAGGTGGGACCTGCCTCTCCCATGTGGCAATTGGCTAAGCACAGTCATGGCATGCAGAACCCTGCTTGTACTATGGTGCAGCTGCTGTACTGTGGAGACTAGGACCCTTCTGACTGTGCCACAGATGACATACTAACCCACTTTCATTCTGAGCAACCAGTTATGCTATTATCTCACTGTGTCTGTGCTCACGTCCTTCATGCAGCACATCCAGCTGGTGTGCAACATGATCTGTGGCACAGGCAAGTGCACGGATGTCAGATCCATGACATTGCTGGGAACATTCATTTGCATATAGGAGTAGGTGGACACCCTCTGACACCTGCCCACACAAACTATCTGCATGCCTACATCTACTGCGATAGCCAGTATCAATGTATTGTGGGGAACTGTCAACATCAGCAGCAGTCTCAGATTGGCTCTGTTGTTCACAGGCTTCATCCTGTCCACTATCTGATGCTCCTCATTTTCAGAATAGCTGGACAGGTTTCCCTCCACATCTGAGGCTACAGCTGCATTCACATGACTGTCACCATCTGGGCCAGACTGTATCACCATGTTACTGTCCTATTTGCCAAGGGCCATGCCACCATATTGAGACACATGAGACATCAGATCCTGATCACTGATGGGCTAATGGAAGATACAGATAGTTGATGTGCTAAAAGAAGAGACAGATGACACAGGTCAGGACAATGTTCTTACATTGCATGTTGGATATCATTAAAGACATATGACACATATATCTCACTGCAATGTTGCAAATAATACTGACTTACCATTAGGTCTTGTCTCTGTATGGGTCACAGAATATGTATAACAGGAAGTTGACAATTAGGTTACACAACCGACATAATTGACATATGTGATAAATACAAATATAACACACACCTAACAAGTCCTCCTGGGAAGACTGTGATAGAAGAGGGATGAACTTCAACTACAGTAGGGAAAAGGTCAGTATTATGAATCACATCATTTCCAACATGAACCACTCAAATAGTGTTAAATATACAGTAGGTTTTGCATAGACATACCACTTGTTTGTGCACTGGATGAAGATGCAGTCTGTCCTATGAATAGGTAGAAGGCAACAGTATTAATGGAGGACAACAACAGACGTAACAGCAATGACATGTACAATAGATAGGTAATAGCATACCACTGACAGAGTATTGCTGTTGTGAGTCTGTCTGCTGTACTGTGGCTCTTGCATTGGAAATGTAAAGAGAAAGACAAGGCAGTCATGTATGCTAGCAATAGAATACTGACAACATGACATGTATGACACAGTAACAGGGGCTTCAGGTACTCATGTGCAGAACATTGCACCTGTTGGCCAGATGTCCCTGTGTCAAAAAACAGTGACATTAATGTCATGTATCACAGATCTGCTACACATTGCTGTAAACTATGAACCTGTTGTGGTAACATACCTGATCTGTTTGTACTTACATACGCATGGCTTGGGACCCCATTGGATGAACCTGTAGTGTACAATGTTTGAGAAATATCAATATGACAGTAAACAGCACTGCCATGACATGAGGCTGAGGAAATAACAAATAGTCACCACAGTAACACAGTATGGAGACACTCAGGTGCCCTTTACTGGTGTTGTCCAGAAGTAGATAGACTTGTGAATATTAATACAGACAGCATTACACATGTTGGTTGCACTGTTTTGTCTGTACTGTAGTTGTATGAGTACATGTTATTATACTTACATTCATTGTCATCACCCTGTGTGGATCTGTGTGCATGGTTCAATTCCACTGCTGTAAAACAAAAATAACAATACATGAGTATGCATGCAACATGTATGCAAAGTAAGACATACATGCTCGGCCAGGAACTCCTCTTTCTATCCCACCCCTGGGGATGTGTCACTCCCCACTTTCCATATGAAGGGAGTCAAGAAGTGCTGTGATCTCATCAAGGGGATCAATGAAGATCCACCACCGGTGGCAAGCTTCTATCTCTCATACTGTCTTAACATGTTGGCTGCATGGAGGATCATGTCAGATCAACACTGGTGACAGACCTCATGGGATCTATTCTGAACTCCAACCACAATAATCATGTTGGTGATGTCGGCTCACACTTCATGTTACCATACTGTATTCCCTGCTCATCCAAGGAATCTCTGTCCATGTTGTCACAGATCATCAAGTATGATGTCATTTCCTGTGGGGAGATATTGTCACTCCTAGGTCTGTTTGTCATCTGAAAGACATAGGTATGCACATGATCATATTCTGGTGGAGGCCCAGCTATGTAGATGATTATGTGTACAGCATATGTCACCATAAAAAGTATGTGTTTCCATGCAATGCAAATGTCTATGATACACTGGGACAACTAATAATGTGACATATAAAAAGTAACACCAATATCTGCATATATGACAGTTGCAAAACTGACATAACTTGTGATATCCGTACACTACATATCTGTTGAATGGAAGTCCAAAGACAACAGAATTATGCCACATGAGTCTTTATGCATTTCACATTCAAATGCTACACAGATTGTCATTTGAACTACTGAAAGTGTCAGAAAACCTTAATATCTGTAAGCAGGCCACTAGTTATAAGATTTTTGTTAAGAACCATCAATGAAGAAACATCCGTAACAGCAAAAGGACACAGTACATATGGATACTGTCGGAATCCATAGGTTTCCATACGTACACCACAGATTGTATGGATTTACCTGTAAGACATACAGATGATCCATAAATACATCTTTATGCACCGTTCACTTTGGCTATGTAAATCTGAATATACACCTGCATATGGGAGATTAATGCATGTCTTTAATGCAGACAGCAACACCTGTATGCATAAAGGTAATTCAGCAGGCAATTTCAACAAAACTAACTCTAAACAAGTACATTTCAGAATGAGTAATGTTAACAGAGATAATATTCCCCAAAACAGAAAGGCTAGTAGATGGCAATTTACCTTGTCAGTACCTGTGGCTCAGGTATCACTGAAACTGAAAGCAGTTAATGTACACCCAACTTTAAGTACCATTTGTGCTATACATAATTAATGCGGTTCATTAAAATTTCAGGTTTTGGAATTCCATTTGTGTTACTCCATTAAGTTTTTGAAACTCGGTGCATTAACCAATAGCTCAGCATAATGGGCAGATGCTCCATGCAAGTACCAAATAGGTATCGATAAACGGTACCATGAGTCATATGTGCCGGTTATCTTCCAGTGATCTGATAATATGATATAAGCACCACTTTTAAATAGTTATTCTGATACATTTGCAAGTCAGACCATTACTACCTGTGAACTGAGTGGGACCTCAATAGGCATTTTTTTGATTTTTCCATTTCAAATACATTTTCCATTGGAGTATCGAGATGGCTACTTCCAGAAGGTTGCAACAGTAGGTTGCGACATGTCCAGTCACCCAAATGGAGTGCAGAGAAGATCATACAGATGCTGACTATGTACACTGGAGTGGAGTATGAGATAAGAGCCAGGCTAAGGGACTTCATGATGACTGACATTTGGAACTGGATTGTGAGGGAGCACCAATGACATACGGGGATCTACGAGACTGGAGTGCAGGCTTGCCACCACGATGATGACCTGCATCAGAGTGATGCAGGGGAGCTTTATCAGAGGGCTGCTGAGATGCAGAGACAGCCCATGGATCTTTACAGTGTCACTATCCTACATATAGCTGAACATTCCTACTGAATTTAGAGATATAGCTCTGCTTTCAAATATGGAAAATAGTTGACTTTTATAACCATCAAGTAGTGGTTCTGACAGTTCGCTAATCTAAATAATTAAGAAGACGTTGTGACTGCTCTAGATATAAGTATGGCTTCTATTCTCATGCTATTAATTTATTTAAGAATGTTTATAATATATATAATTCAGAACTTTGCAGATACACTCTATTTTCCAATGTATAACAACATAATTTCACACATCACTGTCCTCTTGTCTCACTGACGTCTATAGCGCCTAGGCCTCTGATGACTATGCATTTCCTAGTTGCCCATCATACTATGACACTATCACCCACTCTAGCTGTATTTACTTCCTTCCTATTAATAAACTGAACATTCTTACTACAGTCCCATTTGTTTAAGCCAACAGGGATGTCTGTCCAACTGCTTAGACATATGTTTCCAGTTATGTGTTGATAGCTATTATTTCTTTAGTTATCCTCAGGAATACAACTTAAGACAAGCAGTACTTGTTTGTTTAGAAAAAATGTGTACTGCCTATTAGCTTGCCCTGTAAGGAAACGATAGATCATGCTTGTATTTTTGCATGTTGTAGGTTCAACTCCACGTAGGAGAAACATATCACTGAATCGTTATCTTAGTTTATTTCACATATACTAGAATCTTCTTCTCTACACAACTCCTTATTAATATAAATGTTTATTTTCATGCATGGTTATGAAAAACTCTGTTAGTCATCAAATTCCTATGAATATGGTCATAGGTTCATAGGTTCATAGGCTCATACTAGGCTATCTGCCCTAGGGCATTTATAAGCCTAGCCAGAATGTGTTTGGCTTTCGCTACCCATTTTAAATTAATTTTGCTATGCCCTTTTTCGAGGTTAGTATACTGTGCCTCTGTCTAACAGTGACACACAAGTGATACCCGGGGTAAACCTATGATCTTCCATCCACTCATCAAGATTCCTCTTGAAGAGAGTCAATGAGGGACTCTGCCTAACCTGGACTGGGATTTTATTCCAGAGTGAAGGTAGCCTCTGGGTTATGAATCTGTCCCTCCAGCATGTCCTCTTTATTTCATTGCTGAGGTTCAAGTCTCTCAAGTGCGTAGCTCGATGGGATTTGGATTTTCTGAGGTGCAGCATGTCCATTAATTCCAGGTTGGACATGGCTTTATATGTCAGGCACAGATCGCCTCTGAGCAGGCGGTATGCCACTGAGTAGAGCTGGAGTTTCTTTAACCGGGCAGCATATGGCATCTGTTTGAGCCCTTTGATCCTCTTGGTGAGGTACTTTTGGGGTCTTTCCAGTTGCTGCAGGTATCTGGTAAGGTGCATCCCAAAAGGGGCATCGTACTCAATTATAGGCCTGATGAGGGATGAGTAAAGAGGCACGATGACCTCCCTTGATCTAGATGTGAATCCCTTCATGATTAGGTGGGCTATATAAAATGTTTTTCTAACCACTTTGGCCATGTGGTTGTCAAATGAGACATTGCTATCAACTTGGGTCCCCAGGTCCCTAATTACTTCTTCTGTACTTAATGGATTACCACCTATGTGGTAATTTGTGGGCACTTTGTTTTTGCCAAAGGGGATGACTATACACTTTTTGCCGTTTAGCTTGAGGCCATGGCTCTGGCACCAGTTGTCTGTTTCTATGAGGCCCTTTTGGAGGATGCTTGTGTCGGCTGAAGAGTCAATTATGGCGCCCAGTTTGCAGTCATCTGCGAACTTGGTCAGCCACAGTCCTTCCGTGTTTGCCTAAACCTCCGAGAAATATATACCGAACAAGAGAGGTCCCAGGACTGAGCCTTGTGGAACGCCACTTGTAACTGGTTTGGAGTCTAACATGGCTCCAGCAATTCTAACCATATGGGTTCTGTCCTTGAGCCAGTTTGCATCCCATCTAGAGACATAGGGGTTTATATTTAAGCTGGTGAGCTTATCTATAATGCCTGAGTGGGGTATTGTATCAAAGGCTTTTGCGAAGTCCAGGTAGGCTGTGTGGACCACCTTCCCCTCGTCAATGGCCTTGGTAACTGTTTCAAAGAAATTGACCAGGTTTAAGAGGCAGGATCTGCCCTTAACAAAACTGAACTGGGTAGGATCCAGTGTCATTAGGTCCCCAATATCTTTATTTATTAGGTCCATGATGATCCTTTCCATAGCTTTGCAGACCGAGCTAGTCAGGCCTATGGGGCGATAGTTTCCAGGATCCATTGAGGCACCACCTTTGTGGAGAGGGACCACTGTTGCTGTATGCCACTCTTTGGGTACATATCCTGTAGTAAGGCTGAGATTGAACAGTAGTTTTATGTTTGGGTTTAGCTCTTCTTGGAGTTCATGTAGGACGCAGCCCGGGACACCGTCTGGTCCCATTGATGCTGTGCTCTTTGCTTTGGAGAGAGCGGCTCTTACCTGAGCATCTGAGATGTCAGGGGGGCAGCACTCTGCTGGGATAGATATTCGCCCTTTTGGTGGGGAGGGGGGGGTTGCACTGAACCTGTCAGCTAGGATGTTGGCAATGTCTGTGGGTTTGGTGTATTTTTTGTCATTTTGGACTAATTCTGAGCATATCTGGGAATTCCCACCCAGGTTCCTAACATAATTAAAGAAAGCCTTGTGATTATCCTTAGTGTCCTGTGCAATTTTTCTCTCGAAGCTGGCCTTAGATGATTTTATGAGTGCTCATAGTTTTTTGCTAATACTGATCAGAAATTCCTTCCCTTTTTGGGATTTTGCTCTATCATGTAGTAGCTTCCTCCTTCTATTGTATAGTTTGTTTATGGCTGGGGTCCACCCGACAGGACATCTGCCTTTGGAGGATTGGGTCTTGGTTTTATTTTGGATTGCATGATCCATGCATTCCTGAAGGTGTTCATAGAATGCGTTTATAAAGGATTCTGCGGTCTCGGTCATATTTTCCACAGGCCCTGGGGCTTTGAAGTATTCCACCTCGGTTTTGAGGAGTGTGAAATTTGCTTTAGAGAAGTTTTTCACTGTGGTTTTCTGGGCAGGGGGTGGGGTCGGGATGTGAATATCCAGTGAGATTAGTTTATGGTCTGATCTTACCAGTGAGGGATACACTACTGGTCTGGAGCATAGAGTCCCCATGTTGGTGATGATCAGGTCCAGTATGTTTTCCCTCTTGTGGGAGTGGTAACAAGTTGTTCCATAGCATTTGAGTTTATAAATTCTAGGAACCTTTGGGCTAGGGTATTGGAGCTAGAGTAATGCTCCCAGTCTATGTTTGGGTAGTTGAAGTTGCCCAATATAATGGTGTTTGGAGAGACCTTCATATTTTCCAGTGTTCTCAGGAAGGCCGAGTGGGGTTCCTGGGTTTGGGAGGGTGGTCTGTAGCAGGCTATAAACTGGAAGGCAGTTTTACCCACTGTTAGTTGCACATGGATAGTCTCTGATGCTTCGTGCTGTGCCACCAACCTGGAGGTGTGGGTATCTTTGACGAATATTGATACTCCCCCTCCTTTTGTGGTTCGGTCCAAGTTTTGGTGCCGAAAAGCATGGTATGAGGTATAACCTGGTAGTGCTGGGGTGCTCTCGGGAACCTTGAACCAGGTTTCTGTTACTGCACAGATATCGATGTTCTCCATACTAAGGAGAGTTTTGAGTGCATGCATCTTGAGGTTTAGACTTCTGGCGTTGAGTAGCATTACACTTAGTTTCTTATCCCTTGTGATACCTATGGAGGTGGGTTTGTCTTTTGAGCCTTGCCTAAAAAAGGCACTATGGGGGTAGCAAGAGCCTTTGCCAATATCCAAAAGCCCAGGGGTGACAGGTGCAAGCCATCCCTAGCGAAGCATCGTGGCTTGTCGAGCATGTCATCCCAGGCTGACAGGCATTGGATCCCCTTTGAATGACACCAATACTTAAGCTAATTGTTGAAATTGATCATCTTGTCTTCATATTGTGGCATCATTCTTGGTGAGGGTAAGATGCTACTCAAGGTCAGGGTCATACCGGCCTGGGCTACATGCTCAGAGAGCTCCTCTATGTCTCTTTTCATGTAGTCCAGAGAGGTACATCTCAGGTCATTCACACCAGCATGGACAATGACTGAGTCATATTTGTACTTGCCTTGGAGTGAACTGAGTGATTGTGTTATGTGGCGGATCCTAGCGCCCGACAGGCAGCTCACCATGACCTTCTCCTTGTTCAGCCTGGTGAGCGGGACGTCAGTGTGCCTGACAATAGAGTCACCTATTACAAGTGTATCAGGTGTGTTGTTTTGCCTTAAGGGCTGTGACTGTTTGGCACACTGACTTTGTGAGCTATGTGTTGCACATGTTTTGCTTTGGGGTAGCGGTTGCTTGGGTGTCTGCTTTGGAGGTCTCTGCTGCTTAGGCATATTTTTATTTAGAGCCTCCAAGTATGTTTTTGTGTGTTTATGTGTTTGGTTTGCTGTCGTGGTAGGTCTATGTGAGACTGGAATTGTAGTGAGTGTGGTTTCCTTCTCCTCCTGACTGGTTACGCCAGTACTGAGTTGAGAGAGCTTAGCCTCCAGTTTGGCTATATGTTTGCATCTCTCACATGTGTTGGAATTTGTTGGGAGGAGGAGAGGGTTGTCTGTGTACATGAGGCAGTTGTAACATTGCCTCAAGATTCCCAGATTCACCAGCTGGACCGAGAGGAGATTGACAACTGACCTTTGGACATGCTAGAATAGTATTGGGAATTCCTTTATAATTGCAAAAAATGGCCAATGGGGAACAAGGTACTCAAGAGGAGTTTGTGAGGGTGTAGTGCTTTTAATTTTTTAGTGCTGACTTAGTGAGCAAGTGCCAGGTAACTTAAATGCAATGTGTTACAGGTAACTTAAATGCAAAAATGACAAACAGTAACTTTCTTTCAAGTGAAACAAGGAAATAAGTACAGCAAGCAATGCAGATATCACTAGGGATCCACAGAAGTGCTGAAAAGCCGTGTTTTAGGTGGAATTAGCATTTCAGGGAAATAACAAGCAAACAAACAACAAGCATACAAACAAAGCTAGATTCAGTAGGCCTGGATCTAGTCTATGCTACAGCAAACAAGGTGTACCAATTTCAGTAAGAAACAGTTCAAATATGCAGGCACTATAAGCCTTTAACCAGAAATTCCCAGCTCAGAAGGGTAGAGTCCAGCTTCTCCTCCCACAAGAGTGTAGACCATGAACCCTCTTAATGTAAAATAACTGGCCTGAAGCCCAAGTGCTTAAACCAAAATTAATACACTTTTAGAATAACAGACACTGAGCCCTCAAGCAGCAGTTCCCAACTTAGAAGGATGTAAGCTACCTTTTCTGCCACTACAGTGCAGACCACAAACCTTCTTAATGTAAAACAACTCGTCTGAAGCCCAAGTGCTTAAACTAAAAGGCTTAGAATGAGTTATGCCAAGCAGTAATAAATAAAACTGAGTACTTTTAAGATGACGCAAAAGCAAAATAAAGTAGGAAGAAACACAAATACAGTAAAAGCAAATAATTTTTTTTTTTTTAAGTGGAAAGAGAGAAAGGAAAGAGAGAAAGGAGTAGCAGAAACTAAGCTGATTGGCCTTCTCAAATGTTATCCCTGTACTGGGTAGAATGAGGTAATGACACTAGACTGGGAAGAGGGTCCCAGATCAAATTTACACTAGGGGCGGGCAACTGCAAAGCCACCAACTATAAAACTATACCAGCAGGGAGGGAGGGTGGGAAACAAACTGCAGAAATGTTACTCACAGCTGAAAAGCAGCAGAGAGCCTTTAAATGAAAGTTTTAAACAGCTAAAGGAGCCTCTAGAAAATCCACAATGGTCTAACAGCAGCTCGTTGGGTGCAGGGTTAGTAAAGCTTGCTACAGACTGTTATACCTCTGCTAAAGTATTATGTAGTATGGTATTATTTTCAAAAGTACTGTCAACTGTTGTTCTGTCATTCAGTATTATATTCACTTCAACAACCACCTCATCCTTATCTTTTTAGAGAGTCAGATGGTCAGAGTTACATCTGAAATTCTGAGCAGGAAGATACATTGATGTATGCATTTGCTTCTTGGTGTGCACTTTGCCAAGGAAAGGAATCTATTTTAATGTAGTCCTCCCACATACCCTACTGTGTCCCTAAAATACAGCACCTGTTATGTGGCTGTCAACAGTAGCACTGTGGTACATGACACTGTTCCAACATCTGAAGATAGAAGTTTTTTCCATTGCTATTAATGGTCATGGCCATACTGCTGACATGAATTCATTCTTGTTAGGTATTTGCCTACATGTCCAGCAGGTGCTCCTTTTCAGAAATCCTAAGCCATGATCCATATTAGTAGGCCATTCCCCATCCAGGTGACATCATCATTCCAAGTCTTTTCACTGCATTTACAATGCACCCTCGTTGTCAAGTTGTATTAGCTAGGAAGGTAGGTGTTAAGGTTAAAGGTTGGATGTATGTTAGAGCTGCAGGTCTAAGTCTCATGTCCTCTAATCTGTGTTCAAAGATGTAAAAACCCGTGTGTAACAGTTTGATCCCCAGCTGGGATACCTTCTGTGTGGAGTCTGCATGTCCTCCCTGTGGTTGCGTGGGTTTTCTCTGGGTGCTCCAGTTTCCTCCCACATCCCTTAAGACATGCTATACGTGAATTGGACACTCTAAATTTGCCCTAGGTGTGATTGTGTGCATGTGTGTGTGCCTTCTGTGGAAGGTTGGGCCCCAGGCTGGCAACTCGACACAGTAAAACTCCACTGCCAATCATGAGTGGACAGGTGATCCACTGTGGCGACCCCTAACCAGGAAAAGCCGAAAGAAGAAGATTATCTGTTGTTCTTCAGAAGTAAATTTTCTATAACCTGATCTGAGCAGTGTATGACCCTGTTATTTGAGGACTACATCATTCATAATTGCTCTTTTCTTTTTTCAGGCAAGGAAGACCGGAACTGGAATCACATCCTGTGCATCCAGTGGATGCACAGGCTTGAGAAACAATAGAGGGAGTGGGGTATGTTGCTTAATTGTTCTGTTTAGTTAAGAGAAATGCATCTGACCCTTATTACAGGCCTCTATTTTTTACATTACCATGTACATTGCTTAGAATGCCTGAATACCCATCATGCATCAGTAAGTGCAATAATCACACTATACATGTGCTTAACAGTCTGATTCAAATCCAAAATATGTGGAAATATAATTTAGCATTAAGCCATGTTTTCTGCAGATGGTGTTTGAAATGTAGGTCACAACCTAAATGTTAGCCAGGTTTGTATATCTGTCACACATATTTTGAGATGTGTGCTTTTATGCGTATGTTTGTAGTCTTTTGACTGCTGCTGGGCTGGCACACTTTGGTTTCCTAGTAACTGATCTGTTATGCATAGTCTGCCTATTTACAGACTGAATGGGTGTTTGCTGTGTTAATGTCCACACTGTCATTAGCAGACTGTGTGTCATACCTCAGTTCAGCATTAGTATTGCATTTGCCCACAACGCCTTGAGTGTTTTTGTTACAACATACTTGTACTCTGTGTTGGTGGACACCTGTTAGGGTTGCCACCTTTTCAAATGGCCAAAGTCAGACATTTTCGGGACAAACATCAGATTTTACAGGCCGACACATACCCACGGTCAGTACAAAGGATAGAACTTAACTTTTTTGCCTAAATAATAGCTTATACTTGTAGAACTTTAGTTGCTTATTCTGTTTCTTATAATATTTAAGTATTTTAGATACAGAATAACTGTTTTATGCAACTATTACATACAATATAGGACATAATTATGTCCTACAATCTCAGGACATTTGCCATTTTTAATATTTTTTTGTCAGGACACAACTGCCCAAAGAGGGATTGTCCCTCACAAAGTGGGACAGGTGGTAACCCTAACACCTGTTCACATAGGCATTTCTTTGCATCATTTCATAGTAAGCAACAGTGGCGGCTGGTGACTTCAAATCAAAGGGGGGCTGCAGGAGATAGCTGAATGGGTGGGGTCAATGGGAAGAGGTGTGGCCAATTAGAAAGGGGAGGAGCTATGCTCAAAACCACAAAAACTAACTTTAATTAAATATGCTGCCCTGGGTGCCAAACCCTCATTATGAGCGTCCAATCAAGACAAATGAAGTGTAAAAGAATAAAAATATTTCAATGCACTGGCTGCATGACAGCTTACTTAATATCTAGATGGAAACAAAAAAGGTTGTGAGGCATGAAAAAATAAATTACTTTTTAAATACAATAAACAAGACCAAACTATTCAATCCAACACAATGAGATAAGCGCTTTCGTCACTAGGACTTCTACAGATCTGAAAAACCAATTTATGAAATCCTTTATATAGATGTAACATAAATCATGTGACTTAAAACACTCATAAATATTAATGACACACTACAAATACAAAGTTATGCATGAATTACATATATTAAAAACATTTATAAAAAAATTTTATAAAAAACTTACAATGAAATAGTGGGAGCACTTATAAAATACTTGCCCTATATCTTAATTCAGGCTTAATGCTAATGCTTTCATTAAAATTCTTCCTCATTAATAAAAGAGCAATGGTCACAACAACCACACTTTCGTGTACCTCCTTTCTTGTTATTAATGGATCTCCCTTTATAATCAAGCAAGAACTTCAAATTATGATCTACCTTGTATGTGAAGATAGGTTCTGGACCCATAAGCTTAAAAATGTCATTATTGCTCTTCAGCATAGACCAATTATTAAAGATGATTTGCCTCATATCCTTAGCTCTTTCACCATATGTAAGGACCATAGCCTGTGAAAAATCTTTCTTATCCTTACAGCTATTTTTTATGTTTTTACTGCTGGAGGCGAGTTTCGTTCATTACTTTTTAAATACATTACTGGAATGCCAGTCAAAATCAAGTATAAGAAAAACAAGCAGCACTCAACTCAAACCGCTTCTCCTTGCACTGCAGTTCTAATTATAATTTATATTCAGCTTTATTAAAGTACCAAGTAACATGCTGAAAGTAGCAATTTCTGTGATGCCCCCACTTGTAAACATGTTTCTTATCCAAAAAAGACCTGCTGTATAAAATAGCCACAAAATACAGCTGGGAACCTGCCAAAGAAGGGACACTTTTTTAATATTAGTACTGCTAACTTGAGAAGCTGACAAAATAAAAGAATCTACATGTATTTCTGAAATAAAAGTAATCTATAACTCTTATTATTACAGTTATTTCGTAATTGTAAACCCTCCATGTTTTCTTCCAAAATTGTTATTTTGTGGAGGGATTATTAGAGGAAGAGCAACACTTTGAGCCAAATTCGGGGACAGTTGAGAGGTTTGGCTATGCCTAATTCTATAAAGCAATTTATTTCATGTACCTCTCAACCTGTTAATGCAATAAATCTGGACAAGGCCAAATATATTGGGGGAACATATAAACAGTACTAAAAATTGCTCTTTTATAAACTGAGACAGTTGATAGAATAACAGGTCTTACTTTAGCATGCATTTTTCTGAAGGTTATGAAGTCTGAAACTCAGTGTGTCATTATTTAGTGACTTAATTCCTAAATGATTTTCCAGAAAATCACAAATTTTATGAGGGAACACACCAAAAAATAAGAAGCAAAAATCTATTCATTCTGTGAAAATCTGGACAGTTGGGAGGTATAGTTCAGCTGGGGCTGTCTTTGAGTTTGCCGCCCTTCCCCCTCACAATGTCATGGTCGAATGGAGCCCTTCCCCCTGCAGCCATTCCAATGATCCATTACTTGGCTATTTCACTCCATTTACCATAAACACTAATGTGCATACTGCTTTACTTCTATGATGATTTGGATTTCATTTGAAAGTTTTATTTTGCATTTTACAGCACAAACTCTAAGACATCTGCTAAATATCGCAATGCAGTCTCACAATGAAAACAGGCTTAGCATTAAAAACTTCTCTGCCCTTGAAACTCACATTCAATGAAACAGCATTGAAACCCACATTCAAAGAAAATACATTTTGCCAGTGGCAGATAAAGATTAACTTTGGGCTGTTTTCAAATCATAGGCCCTTTGCACATGAAACATACATGTGCTCTTTGATACACCTTCCTGATTGTACTAAGTTATATTCCTTATACAATACAGTACAGTTGTTAGACGGCATTTTAAATGTATTGTTTTGAACATTTTTCCAGTTATCAATGAAGCAAAATGCATGCACCGATGACAAAACAACCCAATTCAGAACATTTCCATCATAAAAGTCTACTCAACCTTCTACAGTCCACCAGTATCAGTAAATATGCACAATTTCTGAAGTAGTAAAAGTCATCTAAATAATTCCACATTAAAGAAATCTGTAACAATGAAGAGGTTGCTGCTAGCAAACAACTTTATATGTCATTGTTTATTCATCTACAAATAAAGTGCCTGTTGCCCTTGAGGAATAAATTCCCTATGTTGCATGCATTAAAAAAAATGATAAGCTAGTAATATCGCAATAGGGACTGTATGGCAAACTGATAACAGGTTCATAGTTACTACTCTAGGTATCTTTGCCAAAAAGGATGGCAGTATCCACCCACTTTACAACACAGTACAGTATCAGCAATGCATCTATCTACTGTGGTAGTAGAACCCACAGCCTTCTGCATCAAAAGCAAGTACACTACCTGTTGTGCTATTAACAATGCAAGCAGATGCAGAATAAGCAGCACTAAAGTTTTGTTCCCCTACAGATCTCAGTTCCTTGTAAAATCTACTCGACACGCAGTTGTATCTCTGAACTTTGCAGCACAACAAATCTGGAAAAAGCCGAAATTTATTGGAGGGGGGGTACAAAAGCCCAAAAACCAGGGACACATTTTAAACATTGCTTGTATAATGTTGAAAAGTTGCTAGAATAAAATACTGTGTTACCACCATACATTTCACTGCCACGTCTTTAACCCAGGGGACCCTGTGCAAAACAGTCAGAGAAACATACCACTATGCCAAATCAGCTGTTTTGTGAAAGACAGGAAGACGAACTTAAATGGCTACCATTTAGTGAATTCAGTTCTCACCATAGCTGTCAACCTCTTGGCACAAAACACCTGAACAAAGCCAATAATGGGGGGAATACAGCCCCCAAACATATTCAGTGAATTCAGTTCTCACTATAGCTCTCAACCTCTTAGCAAAAAGCATGTGGACAAAGCCAGTGATGGGGGGAATACAGCCCCCAAACATTCAATGAATTCAATTCTCACCATAGATAACTCTCAACCTTAGCACAAAATACCTGGACAAAGCCAATAATGGGGGAATACAGTCCCAAAAATAGGGACAAATTTCAAATATCCATGTTATAAACTTAGACAACTGCTAGAACAGTTTTGTGTTACCATGTACTTTCTGAAGAATATGAAGTCTGAAATTCAAATGCCTGTTATTTTTAAACATTTAACCAGGAAACTAGTCTGATGCTAGAACAGTTTTGTGTTACCATGTACTTTCTGAAGAATATGAAGTCTGAAATTCAAATGCCTGTTATTTTTAAACATTTAACCAGGAAACTAGTCTGACTTGGAACAAAAGACAATTTTCAGCAGAGCAGGGAAAAATGCCAGACACATCTTTGTAAGATGTGAGGACATGCAGATACCACACGGAAGGCACCCCAGCCAAGAATCAAACCAGAGAACCTGTAGCTGTTAGGCCGCAATGCTACCAGTGCACCACTGCACTACAGACTTTGCAAGGAAAAATGTAGATACAGAAACCACAGATTTTATGAGGAACAGAACAAATATGAGGCAAAAATCTGCAAATTTTTTTCGAAATGGTGGTGGATAGGGAATTGAGGTCCTTGCCACCTGCATCCAAGGTACAGGGCTCAAGCCTGAGTATCTTTACCCACCACCATATGTTCTCTCTAGCCACCAGTATACAGTAACTGGGGCATTTCACACACACACACACACACACACACACACACACACACACACACACACACACACACACACACACACACCCTTTGTCCAGCCTTCACCTCTTCACCTACCTGCTGTAAATAAATGTCCTAGTTACAAAGCCTACACCTACCTGTTTCACGAATAAAGCAAGCCCACACTCCAGCCAGTAAACGAAGCAAAGCCCACAATCCAGAGAGCGACCAAACACCTACCTGAAGCATCCACGAATGAAGCCAAGCCTGCGCAATGAAAGTCCTGCAAGAGCAGCAGCAGCTCACCCCTCATTGGTTCTGCCTGCAGCCAAAGCAGTCTGGAGCTCCTCTTCTGTGTGGTCATCACCGCACAGATTCCTGGGTATCTCACAGCAATGATTGCTGGGTACCTCTTTGTCTCTATCTGGACTGCTGATAGGAGTCGGGACTCATGAATTTTTTTTTTTTTTTTTGTTTTCCAGTTTTAAAGATTTTTCTTTTGTATTTTCTAGGTGGGAGGGCTGCAGTCTGGCAGTTCAATAGCACAAGCCGCCCCTGGTAAGCAAGCATTATCAGGATGTTTGCATTTTACCGGCTACTGACTGCTAATAATTGTAGGCAGGTCATGCACACAGTTGTATACTTCCAATAAAGTTTGAGCAACATACAGTAGATTCTCATGTGTCACAGGATGTGGTAACTGAATATTATAAGTATTTGTAACTCTTGTATTCAGTATATTGATGTGGGTTCAGACAATTATCATGCTGCCTGGATCAGATGTTTGTCATATGGCTTGCCAGGTTTCCAAAATATTGTCATTTAAGAAGTGTCTTCATTTTAATAATGTCACTTGGTGGCTGTTCATATGACTGTACATGCCGTGACTACAATTTACATTCAGACACAGCCATATCTACTCAGGGAAGACATGCTAGGAAAAAAGAAAGGGAATAATGACATGCCAACAGACACTCAGATGAACAGTTTAATGAGGCAGACAAAATTATTAAACTGTGCAGGTCCCAATAACAATATCTTGACTTTTACAAACTTTTATTTTGTCAAACATCAGTTATGTTAATGTGGCATGAAGCAGTGTCATTCATGATTCCATTCAAATGCCAGGAGATGTTACATGTGCTTACTGTGCATATGCTTGTCATGCTTCATGCTGGTCAATATTCAAATGTTCAGGTGATGTCATGATTCCCACTGGTGAGCTGTGTTATGCATGCCATTGCACAGCCTTGTTTGAACAGCTTACATTGGTAATGGATACATTCTCCCTGACATGTTCTGTTAGTATTCATGTCTATAACCATAGATAAAGTGAAGATGTTGTGTGCATTAGGAGCCATTCAACCGCAGCAATTGTGTTGATTATAATTCTACTACTTGCTAATGTTTGTACCATTTCAAATTGGCTGTTTTAAATAACAGGTTGTATGGATGCTACTACACCTTCATTCTCATATTTGTATTTGCAGAACTAACAAGTGATTGGGATGTTAATTAAGTATGTTAGATTATAGATTTGCACATCAGTTTCATTTTAAGGTCAGCTATGATCTTTGTCGTAATGTGCGGCATTATAGACATTTGCTTTTCATTAGTTGTGTTTTGCTTTTCATTTTGCCAGTGCATGGGACCTGTGGATGATTGCCATGGACAGAGATGCTGAGCACATGCCAGGTCACTGCTGGAGTCCTGTAATAATGACAATGATGACAATGATGATGAAGGTGGACCTGCACTTGCCAGCACCATCATGCCTGCTGCACCCCAGGAGAGGTAACACCAGGACCAGAGCAGAGACAATTATCAAAATGATAGATGGGAGGTTGTGACCAATGTGTTGCAAACACAGATGAGGGACATGATAAGGAGATTCTTCCAGGCTATAGCATGGACTATGGGTGACTCATTCAGGTCATTCATGAGGTTCATCTCCATCAGCCTGGTCCCTCCATTCCATAAGTATTGTCTGTGTGCTCCAATTGTGTTATGCTGCCAACATGCTGATTGCCATATAATTGATTGGACTGTATATGCACTGTTGTGCATGCATACCATGTAGCTGCCATGCTTGATGTGACATTGATGCTTCAATGTGTGCATGGCAAGCATTATTTTCATTACACATTCAGCCGTCCATGCACTGTGGCAGTTAACCTGCAGCTACTGCTGCAACAATGAGCTTGCAAACATGTGTTTTACTGAGAGAAACTGACAGACAACAGATGTTGTCCATAGTCTAGCACTACCACTGTAGTATGGTTTGTATTTGTGTATTGCCATATCATGTATGTGCAACAGAAGGACGTCATTTCCAATTTTTTTTTTTTTGGATGACAGTTGTCATGCTTTCCCACTGGCAAGCTGTGGTGTTGTGTGCCACGTATTAGTAATGCAGATACCATTTGGGGTCATATAAAGGTATGTTATACCGCTGGGCTGTCCTCATTTTCTAACTGTATTGCATGCCAATGTAGCATTATTGTATACACTGTGGTAAGGATAATTTATTCTGTAACAGTACATTACACCATGTTTGCTGTATGTTACATTTCCACAACCATTACTTATTCACATAAGTTCACATCTTACACCAATAGTTGTACACAGTGACTGATTATTGTACATGTCTGTGCACATAGCCAGATCTGTACTGACACACAAATGTACCTTTGACATGTGAGCGTTCAATGACGTATCGTTGATGTGCTGTAATGATGCTCCTCTGCTCAGTAATAAGCAGGGTGCATTACATACACCTGCAGTTGTTTATTCAACCTTGGCATGACAGGATATCTGTATGTCATTGAAATTCTTAGCTTGTTTACCTATGACTGTTGATGTTACATGATTGCACTTTACTGTGTATGTGTGATATATACATGCCCATTTCTGTGGTCATTAGCAATCAGTCTGCCCATGTGACATACATTTCAAATTTGTTGCATTGGGTTTAGCAGCACCCTGTGTGCTGTACACATATATTTTCAATGTGTAAATTTACCTTGTTGTCCTGATTTTCCCTGATGTGGGCCCAGGTTGTCCACCACACTTCCACCTTCATATTTTTTATCATATTTTGCAGATCCGTTTGCCTTTGTTGCAATTATTGACCATTGTCATGTATTACATTATTGACATGGTGAACATGTGATAAATTTATGGCCATTTAATGAATGCAGGAAATGTGCACACTAGTCAATGGATACTGCTTGTAATACATCCTTGTTCTTATTATACTTGTGTGTTAACCACTGCACATTGTTGAAATTCATGTGCAAAACCTGATATTTTGTAAGCTGTAGTGTTAGATTTGTGCAAATATTCTTACATGTCATTGGTATGTGTATGTATATTGACATTGTTTTCAAGTACTTTCCATTTAGGGCACTGACAGTCATACATATACACGTACACCTGTGTGTTGCCTTTGACCTGGCATATGCGTGTGACATATATGCATTCCATGTACATTTGTTTAGGTTGTGTACACCTACTTATATATTTAGCAGACATTTTGCTGCTTTGCTGCAGTACTGCTCTTTGGCACTGTGCTTTATTGTTTGCCTTTCACATGCATGGCTGGAGGTCTGTTTCTGTCCTCTGCTGGAGTTATCTAGCATTGTTAGATCTGAATGTGCTTGTCTGTGATGTTGCTTGGCTTACACTTGCATTGCTAATGGACTACTTGGATATGTGTTTATTTAGCCATTGTGTACTGTGATCCTTAGTTATTACCCTACAGCACACATCTACCATTGGTCATACACATCCAGGTATGACTGACACAAGTTTGCAACATGTTGTAACATGCTAGTGTACAGGTAGATATGTCTTTCTACACATCCAGGTATGACTGACACACAGTTTGCAACATGTTGTAACATGATAGTGCACATGTTTTACAGTGTGCCATCTGTGTAACTTACCTGTCCTTATTGTTTCTTTTTCTAATCTTTGTCATGTGTTGTGATATCTGTTCTACAGGTATACCTGCTGTGATAGCCTTCATCTCCTCTTCCCATATCTTTTCCTTAGTTTCTATTCTTAAAAAAAACAAAAAAATGGAAACTATTCCCTCCAAAAAAAATTGCCTTGCCCCCTGACTTTCCCTCTGATTTTCCTTTTCCATCATCTCTCCTTTTGTGTCCATCTTCTTCACCCACACCCCACATCTTCTTTTCTATCTACCACTTTCATTGGGTGTGTGCATTACGCGTGTTCCCCATGCAAGGCCCACACCCATTGTTAGTTAATGTTAGCTGTGGTGATGTGGTCATGATTGCATTTCACCTTTATTCATTTTTTATTAGAAAATGTACAGATTCCATTGTAATATGTAAGTGAGAGTTAGGATATTTTTATAATAACGGACTTAGGGCGATATTCCTTAAGTGTCCTTAAGCTTACTGGAAAGATTCTGTTATAGATACATATTTCAGACTGTCATGATGCTTGAACTGTGAGATTCTTTCTGTAACTTTGTTAATGTACATTATGTTTTGACAGCAATGTTTCTTTACTTACAGATTACTTGCAGGTAATGTTCAGTATGCTGTTATTACTGACATACCCTTTTTTTTGTGCCAAGATATTCAGAGTTCACTGTGGTACATTTACATATTACATTGTTATCCACAACTTTAACACCAATATCGGCATAATGCACTGGAAGTTTATGGAATCCAGCCCTCTGTATAAACATACCTGCATATGACAGACACATTTTCATTATAACTCATTTTCCCAGTGCCAGTTTTACTTCTTTCATTTTAGAAAATACATGATTTAATTATTACATTCATTTCCAGTACAGACACATACTTAATCAGCATCCTTGTTTAACTCTTTCCCTAATTTCAGTCTTCCCTCTATCAATCCGTTCATTAGAACTTTCACCCATGACATTTCATCACATATTTGTATAGCATTCAAAATTGTTCTCCAGTCCCATATGTCTCTAGAATTGTCCACTTTGCTTTATGAATAACCTTACTTTATTTTCTTTCAAAATCATTATGTATTTCAGTTCTAATCATCCCCCTTTTATGTACATTTTCTCTTTTTCCCATTTTCAATCCCCCACGTCTCATAACTTCTCTTATTACTTTCATATTTTGTGTTATTTCCCCCTCTCCTTTCTCAAATTGCATTTCAAATCCCCACCATAAGTGACATTTAATATTGCAGAATTTTTAGTTCCTCATATATCTTTTTCTTCTCTGTCATATTTATGTATGCATAAACCACAATTATCCTTACATATCTTTCCCTTTTCCTTATATCACATGCCACTAGTCTTCTAGGTGCTACAACCATTGCATCCAGTATCTTTATCTCTTCAGTTAAAAAAAATTATTCCTGAGCACATATCACTCCCCACTGGGCATATAAGCTTTTACCCCATATTGCCTCAATTCTTTTCTTATTTCTTCCTTCAAACACCTTGAATCAAAAAAAAACTTATAACCTCCATACTTATTTTTACACCCTTAAGTCACTACAACATCACTAATATAATTTTAAATGCTGTTTACCTTTACTATTAATATTCCCAAGTCATCCTTTTCCATTTGGCTTGGCAGAATCAGTGAGGAAAGAAGACCTTGTTGAGCTTGAGTGTAGTCTGGCACTGTGAAGAGACATAAGAGGTGTAGAATAAGGGGAAGGCCTCGTCCACCAGTGAAATACCACTATTCTTATTGTTTTTTCATGTACTGAACAGGCTTGGCAGAATCAGTGGGGAAAGAAGACCTTGTTGAGCTTGACTCTAGTCTGGCACTGTGAAGAGACATGAGAGGTGTAGAATAAGTGTGAGAACTCAGACACTGGTGGAATACCACTACTCATCTTTTTTTCACTTACCTGGTGAGGCAGGGGAGTGAGCCCCACCAGGGATCTCGCTTCTGGTTCCAAGTGCCCGAGCATCTGGGCGTGAGCCACTCCAGGGAGAGTGTCAGGTGAGGACCTTGACCGGGGCGGTACACCTGTCAAAGATAATGCAGGTGTCCTAAGGTAAGCTCAGAGAGGACAGAAACCTCCCATGGAGCAGAAGGGCAAAAGCTCGCTTGATCTTCATTTTCAGTATGAATATAGACCATGAAAGCATGGCCCCATGATTCTTCTAGCCAAACCATCCAGTAGCTGGCTCTCTCCAAAGTTTCCCTCAGGATAGCTGGTGCTCGGTAAATGCAGTTTTAATCTGGTAAAGTGAATGATTAGAAGTTTTGGGGCCAAAACAATCTCAACCTATTCTCAAACTTTAAATGAGTAAGAAGCCCAACTCACTGGCTTGGAGCTGGACGTGGAATGTGAGCACCTAGTGAGCCACTTTTGATAAGCATTACTGGTGCTGTGGGATGAACTGAACACCGGGTTAAAGAGCCCATTGCCGATAGGGTTGCCACCTTTTAACAAGGCCAAAGTGGGACATGGGGGTGTGGCCAATATGATAGGGGTGTGGTCAATATGACACTTGTCACACCCCCACCACGACATCACCAGAGGTGTTAAAGGAGATGCAGTATTACAGTTATGGATACAACATTGTGACATTACAGCATACTGAAAACTCAAACCATTTAAATGAAGTGAACTATTACTGCAAAAACACACATTACTCAGTTGTAACAGTAAATAAACTTTAAAGGAATAAAAAATACACTACTCATTAAATAGACACTTGTTTATTTAAAAAGTTAAGAAAATTCATAAACCAACCATGACTACTTAGAAAGAAAACTTAAAAAAATCTACATACCACATACAAGCCAAGTATAAAATTAATCCTTTTTATTATCAATTAAAGCTAAAGCAAAGAAAAAACACAAAACTACATACTGTACCCTAGTACTACATACTGTACACTAGCAAATTAACGCTAAACAAAGAACACAAAATTGCAAACTGCACCCTAGTACTTTATACTACGCACTAGTACACTAAATCACTTTTTTTTTAAGTGTATTTTGAATTTGATTTTATGGCTTGAAGAAGGGCCCGATTTGAAATAATATTTGAATAAAAGTCACAACATTTCATCCGGTAATTTACAGTCATCATTAGTTTGGCTTTTAACAAGTCCACACTACATCGGTTTTGCACATCTGTCCATTTACCTTTCACCAAAGAAAAAGCTCTTTCTGCAAATGAGTTTGAGGTCGGTATAGATAAAACCCTAGCAATTACCGGATATAGTGTAGTCAGTTCAGGCCCTTCTTTGAAAAGCTTCAGCCACTTTTCTCCTGAGGTCAAGCTTGTGTTACATAACTGTTCCAGAAAGGGCCTAATTGCCAAGTAGTCCCTAAAAAGATAATCTTCATCTACATCCTGCAGACTCAGGACAGTGGTCACATTAAGTACGTCACTGAAAGCAAAGGGCTCATTTAGAGATAATTTAGATAGTGTAAACAAGTAGTTGCTTTCAGTATAATCAAACCACTGTTCCAGGTATTTCACTGCTGTCTCCAAGAACACAATGAAGTCTCTTTTCAGTTTGTTAGCAGAAGTGCTATCTAATGTGCTCATAAGGGCCCTAAGTTTCCCTCCAAAGAAAGCACCTTCAGCTCTTGCCTGCAGTTTTTGCTTCAGAGAGACCATTACACAAAAAGTTTCCATGGCAGTAAGCGCTGATTTTTCTAATGTACTTATATGTTCATTAAAATCAATAAGAACAGCACAGAGAAAGTGCGAATAGTACTGTGGCAGCATAGGCAATTCATTCTCACCATGTTCATTAGCTGAAAAGTACTGCCATATCTGCCGGGGGGTCTCCTCTTCTCCCTGGGAGAGGAAATAGGACTGGAGCACTGGGAGATTTTTCACTACTCTTTCAATGGCTGAGAGTAGTGACAGCCACCTTGTTGGTACATGTCTTAACAGACTCTCAAATTCCATGCCACAAAACTCAAAGAAGTCTTTCAAGTCTCTGGTCCTTGTGGCAGAACCTGAGAAGTGGCTGAAAAGTTTCATTACAAATACTTCCACATCGTACGGTAGTTGTGCTGCACCTTTTTTGGCTGCATTGTGAATGATGTGGGCAACACAGTTAGCTTTCTGGAGTGATGGGCACTTTTCTTTTAATCTGGTATACACACCAGATTTCTTCCCATAGTTCACACTGGCATTATCAGCCCCATAAGCTGAAATGCTGTTCCAGGGCAAGGAGTGCCTTTCCATAATGTTGAAATTTTCTGTGGAATAGCCTGTGCATATTCATCAGGGTCTTCATAGAAGTCCAAAAGGCTATTCACCACCCCTTCTTCTTTAGAAAAATACCTCACAACAAGTGGAAATAATTTTATGTTCCCCTTGTTGGAAGCATCTGATGAAATTGCAAATGAAGTGCCTGGTTTTTGAAGGTCATGCAGGAGGCATTTCAATGAGTGCGGTCCCAAAACATTTTCAACTATGGCTTCAGCCTTGGTTCTTCCACAAGATAGTTTCTTTGCTGTGTCCGAGTCACTGTACAACTGGCTGGCCAATTTTGCTGCACAGTCCAAGCTGTTATAGGAAATATTGTGCTTAACAGCATGGAACACCTCAGAGGCTTCTGCTGCAATGATCCTAAGTTATGGTCCCTCAAGGTTTGCGTTCCTTGCCCACTTTGTCATCAGGTAAGTGGATTCAGCTTGAAGAATAGCAGTCTTATGTTGTTCAGTTGCCTCATGTCGTGCGACATTGTTTCTTCCACCGTGGGTCATTAGAAATTCTCTCTTGCAGTACTTGCAGAACGCTTTGACATCACTGCATCTCTCAATCCAGTCGAATTCTGTTTTCCAAACATCTTGCCACTTGCACATTCTCTTGCTGCTGGTTGACTGTGATGAAGCTGCTGCTCTCTTCATGCTTGAATCTGTACATACCTGATATGCAACATATTTAGCAAAGCTGTGTTAGCAGGGTGCAGTAACATACTGCTGCCTGATATGCAACATATTTATCAAAACTGTGTTAGCAGGGTGCAGTAACATACTGGTGCACAGCACAAATGAACTGGCTCAAAAAACATTGGCACGCAAAAGAACTAGCTCGAAAATCATTGACACGCAAAAGGACTAGCTCGAAAAACATTGGCACGTGAAAGAACTGGCTCGAAAAACATTGGCATGTGAAAGAACTGGCTTAAAAAACATTGGTACTTGAAAGAACTGGCTTGAAAAACATTGGCATGCGAAAGAACTGGCTTGAAAAACATTGGCACTTGAAAGAATTGGCTTGAAAAACATTGGCATGCAAAAAATGGCTTAACAGTGGCACTCAAAAAAATGGCTTGAAAAACAGTGGCCCTTGAAATAACTGGCTTGAAAAGCATTGGCACTCAAAAGAACTGGCTTGAAAAACATTGGCATCCGAAAGAACCAAGGAATGGAGCAGAAAAGAGTTATTACAAATAGTTTGAAAAGGGTCAAATAGTAAATGAGGTAATGTAGGGGCATTTTGGCCATTGAAAATTAACATTAACACAGCTTGTAGAAAATGAAATGCATTATTTTTACCACCGCACATGCCTACCTCACCCCACCCCTCAAGAAAAAAAAGTTAACCACATTCACTGAACCAAAAAAACACTCAAATGAATGAGAATGCACAGTGGATACCATAGACCTGATTTAGCTTTTGACCACAGCAGTTAAAAGAAATGTATGGCACTAATTTACACAGCGTAATGATCTATTAATGAACATGCCCAACAGCAGCAATGGTCGCATAGCTCTCAGCCTTCCATCGCCAAAATGAGGAACACTTGCCTTCATAATGTGGAACAAATGGGCAAAATGTGGAACACATACTAATGGTTTACTAATAACTTAATCATGAAGGTCATAGGATGTTTAAACTATGCTGGTTTTACTTATAAAGAAGATCCTTTAATGAATTAATATGATTAATTTCTATTTACCATGGATTTCACTTAAAATAATTCCTAACACTGAATGTGCGACAGACTCTTTCAATGTGGAACTTTGAGGAACTTCGAGGAACATGAACTTTTTAAGACCCCAAATGAGGTACGTTCCTTGTAATGAGGTACACTTGAGAGGTATGAATGGTCGTAATCAGATTTTAATGAAAACAGTACATTGTGAGTTTATTGAAGACATCACTAAAACACAAAATACAAACTTTGCTACTTATAAAAGCAAACTGTTTTAGCACAATCTCGAATACACTGCATTAACTTCTGAGCATGCATCCGCAAAAAAAAAATAAACAGGAAAAAGTCTGTAAACATTTTAACTTTTAAAAATACTTTTTGCAAGAGAAGTAAAATAAACTATGTACAGCAGACTCCACGGGCTCCTTTTACCTCATAACATAGCAATTAAGAGTAATTTACCCAGCACAGGGATGCAATAAACAGGCCCAAGTAAAAGCAACACACCCATATTCACATTACAAGCAAAGCAGGTCATTTTAACCTTATTAAAAATGCATATAAAATTAAATGCACACATTTACAAATATAAATGAAAACAATCTTGAAACAGCTTCAGCTAGTTGGCAACATGTACCTACTAGAATAATAAATACACTACATTAACTGTTAACATTCCCCCTCAAAAGGTAGTATTGTACCACATACACATTGACTTGCAAGAACTAACAGGAAAAATTACCCAAACAGTATATCCTAACTTCCTGAAAACAGCATTAAATTGCATACATTTCCACACAAAAAAGTTCAAACTATGCTCGAACATTTTCTATCTGCAAACAGAAAATACCTACAAAAAAGCTACGACAATAGAAATACATCACACTAAATTTATATTTCACTGCCCCCCACCAGAAATAAACAACTTCTATACACACAGTTCAGCCTTTTAAAAGTAATGCTTCCACTTCATAACCCCAAGAACAATAACAATTACATATACATACAGGTTTTATACCTTTAAAAGCTACTACTCAAAAATCTCAAAATAACCACTGCACAGATTTAAATGCTGCATACTACACCCCCATCTACCTCTAAACATTAAAAAATTAAACCACAATATATTCCCATTTTAAACTACTACTCAAAAATCTCAGACTAACCACTGCATAGATTTAAATACTGCATACTGCATCACCATCTACCTCTAAACATTAAAAACTTAAATAAAGCACAATATTCCCATTTTAAATAACTAAAGCCACAAAATACTATGTTATGTACTTTCCACTATCACAGTTTTTGCTGGGCTAGCTTGCTTCCTTCCTGCTGGAATGGCTAGTTGGATGACTGGCTCTGTCTGCTCAAGTGGCTGGGCTGGCTGGCAGGCTCCCTTGCCGGCTAGCAGGCTCCCTTGCAGGCTGGCTTCTTTTCTGGCTGGCTGGCTTCTTTGCTGGTGGGCTGGCTGGCTGGCGTCTTTGCTGGCTGGCTGGCTAGCTTCTTTGCTGGAGGGCTGGCTGGCTTCTTTGCTGGCTGGCTGACTGGCTGGCTTCTTTGCTGGCTGGCTGGCTGGCTGGCAGAATTTTCAGATCTTTTTTCCTTCACAGCTGTAGAGCACTAAAACAAACTGCTCTACAGCTGCGACCTTTATTGGGCTCTTCTAGATAAATTCCCACCCCCCTCCAATCCCTGCAGCCAATTACTGTTTAAATTACACCACCCGGACCTAGCAGGGAATCCCTCTAACTGCAGGTCTGGGTTGGTGATGTAGCCGCATTGCCATGGAAAAACTGGAAGTATCTTCGACTTTTCCACGGCAACAGCAATTCAAAAGTGCGAAAAGGGGAAAATGGGACTTTTAAAGTCCCACTGTTGGTGAATGCGGGAAGTGGGATGAGAAAGCTCAACCCGTGAGTGTCCCGCTGACAATGGGATGGGTGGCAACCATAATTGCCAACGCTCATCAGACCCCAGTGTGGTTGATATAGATAGCAGGACGGTGGCCATGGAAGTCAGAATGCACTAAGGAGTGTGTAACAACTCACCTGCCGAATCAACTAGTCCTGAAAATGGATGGTGGTGGAGCATCGGGCCCATACCCCTCCATCACAGGTACTGGGAGCTGAGGGGGTTATGCCGTGATGAGTAGGACTTTTCCATTTTGGCATCTTTCTTGATTCCATTTTTTTATTTTTATTTTAGTTCTCCATGCCCTCCCTCTAAATTATTTAGCATCATTTTCTTCTTGTTCTTCACATGTCTCTTCTTCTTTCGGCTGCTCCCGTTAGGGGTCGCCACAGTGGATCATCTGTTTCCATTATGTCTCTATTTCTTCCTTTTTTCCTTCTTCGCTTCCTAATGCATATCTGATTCATCTTGCAATGTAATACTTTTTCATTCTAAAACATTTCCTACATCATTCCCATCATCCTTCTCCATATTAGTTATGTTGTCTTCTTCAGTTATCTCTCCATAATACCTTCTTTACCAATATCTTCAGTTATATTATCATCAGATAGCCTTTTTTCTGACTCATTCTCACCTTCTTCATCTAATCTTTCATTTTGTAGTATAGGACAGTTCCAACCAAAAATGTCACAAGTCATTGCATTTTCTGGTCTTAGGTCTACAATATTTTATGATATGCCCCCTTACACTACACTGACCACATCGTATTTATTACAGTCTCTCACCAACTGCCTGTCATCCCCAGGAAAAAAGCATACTTAATGTTGCCCCCATTACCTGATTGTTCTTCTTCTCCCATTCACAATTATAACATTTGAAATATACTGCATTTCCCCTAATGCTCAAGGAGTGTCATCCATAACACCCACTCCTGCTGAACATTTATTTCATTATACTTTTTTTTTAATTTCATATACCTTAATACAGGCAGAAAAAATAATTAACTCTAAATTCCTTTACTGTTCAGTGATTTTCTTCCTTCACTGCACTCACAAGTTGTGAAAAATATACTCATTCCATGGTGTAAATGAGTTCCTTGTCTCCACATTATTGATACACTTTTTCAAGTAAAGTAAAAGTTTCAAAAGTAATCTTGCAAAGGTCTTCTGTTCCAGTGTATTCATGCATATACTGTATGTCCAGTAATTTAAGCCCCAAATGTAAAATAATACTGTCCATAACTTTATGATTGTTAATAGTATTAATGTCTTTTTCTACCAACAGTATTCTAGTCTGTTGTTGTTGTCCTTGTATCAGTCCTTGTCTTTTCAGCTTCAGTAACAGCAGCTTTCTTTCCTTTGATTACTATTTCCACATTTGAAAAAGTTGTAGGGGCATGCACTGCTTAAAACCATTATCCAAATATACACCAAGCTGCTATCAGAACTTTCTGCTAATCCAGTTCATTTTCTTGTTCCTTATTCACCTGGCAGCACCTCCTCTATTACCTCTCCCAGCATGCAATCTGCCAAAGTACTCCAACTTACTTGCCCATCACCACTCGCCTTATCGCGATCCTTCATCTCCACTGACAAAGGAGTTTTCAGACCTCTTTCCTCCAACACATGTAACAGCAGTCTTCTCTCTTATAGAATCGGTTTGCAATAATTCAGTATTCTGGCGCATGCCACTCTTAGGCTGCTTTCAATTATCGATTTCCATCTTAGAAAAGATTATGACCTCAGCAGCAGCCTTCTGCTGTCACCTACTGGTCAGAAAAGTGTAGGGGAAGTTTCCATGGTGCCCTGGCCAAATTTTCCCTAGTTAGTATAGATACCAGTACAGGTCTGCCCTGAAACGAAAACACCCACATAGTGGGACTAACCCAGTCAACATAAGAGTCAATAAAGTTGAAGCAATGGGCTGGATCCTATTAAATCATTAAAGTAACATAAAGAGTTGTGTTACTGAGGTTGAAATCTAAGGGTGGAGGGGGATACTGATAAAGATAAAAAATATGAGTAGGTTTAAGATTGACCCTGGAATTTAAAAAAAGTGCTCCCCACTAGCACAAATTGCCTACCACAGGTAGGTAGTTTCTATAAGGGTGACAAAATGGGATTCAGAACATTATTTTCTTTCATAATTACCAAAGTAAGATGGTGAAGAAACTAATTTAGGCAGAACAAATAACCAGATAATTCACACAAGAATAGGTTCTAAAATCACTGTTGCAATGAAAGTTCACAAAGCACTGCAGCCTAAAGGAATGAGAACCAATGATACCTCTGATTGCAGCTGCTAAGAAATCATGAGCAGATAGCGCAGGGCCTAACGACTCTAGGAAGGCAACTATGAGTCTACCCTATATTATGTGACAGCAGAAAATTGCAGAATAGTTAGTTTATCCTAAGTGGCTGGAATAATTTCCTCTTCTATAGTAAAGAAGGAGTAAGCGTACCTCTAACCCTCTTAGTGCAAGAAATCTGGACGAAGCCCAACAGAACGGGGGACAAAGGCCCCAAAATAGGGACATATTTTAAATATCGCTCTTATAAACTTAGAAAGTTGCTAGAGTAACTGGGTTTGTTTTAACATTCATTTTCTGAAGGATTTGAAGTCTGAAACTCAAATGTATGCCATTATTTAATTATTTCAATCCTGAGATCATCCCAGCGATTTGCCAGAAAACCACAAATGTTATGAGCATCATTTCAAAAATATGAGCCAAAAATCTAGACATTCTGTGAAAATCTGGATGGTTGAGAGGTATGAGTAAGTTTTTAAATGGCAATCAGTTAATCACTGGGAGAAGTTCAAGACAGATGAATTTTAATAATTTCTTTGACATAATCATTGAAGTAACATGCAAGGGTTCCTATTATTTAAGTTAACGCTTAAAGTTCAGAAAGCTGTTTTGTTGAACGTATTTGCATGAAATGGCAAAATGCCGAAAGCACGAAACAGCGATTTTTCTCCTAGGGAAAAAACTCACTGGGCCATTTTTGGAACTTTGCCATTTCCTCCACTGTGATGCGATCTCAGAGTTGGTATATTTAAGTAGGGGGGAAAAATTGCTGATCCATGTGTTCGACATTTTGCATTTTCGGAGTGTTTGGGTCGATTATATAGCATTCGCAATTTCAAGCGTTCACTAATATAATATAGACCCACATGCAAGGCAAGGGTTACATATGTCATATGCCTGCATTTCAACAAGGCATTTAATACAGTCCCCCAAACAGCAATTATATGCAAGACAGCTAATTCTGAATTGGGTGCCAAGGTTATATGTTAGGTTATAATATGGAAGAATACCAAGCTAAAGATGGTTACATTAAAGTGAAGTCAAAGTGAAAAAGGATGGCTTTAACAAGGCAGAATGAAGACTTTAGTCCTGAGACCACTAAGTGTCACTGCAGAGAAGGACTGCATAGAAAAATAGATCTGCAAAATAGTCAGGGGGCATGCTGCCACATTCCCTTGGAGGAGTGGGGATGCAAATATGTGTGCCGGGGGGGGTGCTAGTGACCACTTGAGGGTAGCCTTCATAGCAGGTATATGAGAGTGTGCCTGCAAGAAGAAGGAATTGTGGACACTGGGGTGATGCATGTGGCAAAATCCCCCCTCCCAGGTGGTGTAAAAATATCTTCATAGCTAGGGTGCCAGCAAGAACATAAAATACTCCCCAGAGCTCCCTGACTGATGCCATCCCCAGAAGAGCACTGACTCCCAACACTGGGCCAACAGTCCCAGTGACAAGGAAACAAAAATGGCATGACTGACTAGGGAGATGCTTTATGGTCAACAGATATTGGGTCATAGAGAACAAAAGACAAAAATGGAGATCAGAATCACAGACTGTCCATCAGATGCCACTACTATATTTATTGTCATCAGTTTCCCCACATTTCTCACAATATTTCTCATACTTTCTTTTGTTAGATAAATTTGTCAGGCTACTTCCCAATTTCCTTACAAAAGTAGAAACACTTGGGCTGCATTTCATTAAGTATTACAACAATTGTTATTTACAAGTACCACAGAAGGATCTTGTACAGACCTACCATTCTCAATTTACCACAATATTCCTGTCCATACCATTGCAATTCTGTGCAATTCCCCAGTTTATATACCTATATCTATGTCTATATCTGTATACCACTATTTAAATGACAATATTACTTCCATTCCCTGCCTGCTTTACACACCCTGTAGACAGCAGTGGATGCTCAGGGGGTTATAGGAGTCAGATACGATTTGAAAGCATGGTATAGATAGAGGGCAGGATTCACGAAGCCTCCGTGTAAGAGATACATGGCTTACACGGAGGCTGCAGTTAAACGGTGTGACGTCAGCATGTCATGCATATGCATGAGGGCATGCTGAATCACACCGAAGGCTAACACGGTCCGTGGAAGACAGTAGGGGGCGTGTCCATAGGCAGAGCCCTGCAAGCGGACACGCCCCCAGAAGAGTAAAATTGCCCAAAGTAAACACCCACGACAGAGGCCATGGAAATGTGAATAAACACAACACAACACATGCTCCCACAGACTATGAACATAAAATATATAAATGAACATGTTATATATATTTTTTTAAGTCGTAAAGATGTTTGCCCATGAGTGCGCTCGTTTGCGTGGGCGTGCCCGTAGCTTAGCCACAGTTAGCAGTCAGTGGAAAAGGATATAAGAACTAAATAAGCAAAGTAAGCCAAGAAGCAATAGCATAGCGGTAGAGACGTCGGCTGAAGAGCAGGCATTCATGGCTCGAGCCCCCACAGCGCCAATTTTTATTTCCAGTAAAATAAGCAGGAAACAAGTCCCTGACAAACATGTACACATATAAAATCATAGTTTATGTAAAATGTAATGAAATAGTCCATTTATTTCGAAGAAATGTGAGATAACAAAATAATAAAAGATGCCAGATGTGCCTATAGCTGAGCTACAGTTCAACAAGGTGAGTGCATCTGCCCGTAGGTGAGCAGTGGTTTAACAGGTGCAAAATGAGTGCCCGTAGGTGAGCAGTGGTTTAACAGGTGCAAAATGAGTGCCCATAGGTGAGCAGTGGTTTAAAATGCTGAAACTGTGTGCCCCTAGCTGAGCTGAGCGTAATATGCGTGCTGATAGCCAAATGAGGCGTAAACCAGCATACCCCGTTTGCGCGGAGCTGCGCACCGCGCCAACAAGCTAACCGACAGGCAACATTGAGCAAGCCGTATCAAAACTGCCTTTACACAGACACACCCCTCAGACCGCCATAAAAAATAAAAAGCAGTGGCCAGGTTCGAGCCCAGAATACTATGCACCATAGTCAAGGTACTGAACCACTAAGCCATGACAGCAGTACCTATAAATGCAGTAATAGCAAATATATAGTAATGAATACAAAGTGGAGCATGACAAAGCAGGTTTTGTGAAGATGATACAATTCCAAAATGGCCAATCACAGATATGTGCGGGAAAAACAACATATATAAGCCCCATAGGCGGGAATACACAGCATAAACGATTGTAGAACTGACTTGCAGCCAGAATGACAGGAGGAGGTGAGGGTAGTTGCTTTCGAGTGCAGAGGTGGGGAGTTGAGGAGTCCAGATACATGGTCTGGCTCCTAGTCCACAATCATGAGGCCCAACTCATGCAGGGCCAGGTCCGGTGGGGAGCATATAGGGCTGAGGTGTGGGACCGGTTGGCTCATGATCTCACCAGTGCCACAGGGATTCCAAGGACTGGTGAGCAGGTTCATCACCACCATGCAGACCTGAAGAGACGCAAGCAGGACCAATTGAACCTTTGGATCCAGGAGGCCCGGCAAATGCCCAACGCCCCACTACTGAGTAAGTTGCATGTAATTATGTATGTAAGAAATTAAACTAGCTGATATTATGGGGATGTGTATTCCAATATTACTTCATTTATATTACAGCTGCAGGTGTCCGTTCTGCGAACTGCAGAGCCTATGGCAATAGGCTGGTGCAGTTGCGCCACCAGGCAGGTCAGTAATCCTCTCCCAGTAACTGTAAAGAAATATAAAAGTATGACAGTTAGCAACAGAGTGCAGTGTAGTCACTAAGTAATAGAATGTGCAAGTAACAGTGTAAGAATATTTGCAAGTATTGCTTGATTACAAAAGTGTGTTGCAGTCTGTAATCCAAACAGAAAAATGAAAATGTCTGAAATAAAGTCTGAAATAAAGATGCCCCACCTGTAATATAATAGTACACAACCTGCAGCAGGCTGAAAAGTACAGCTGCAGAAGATGAGCAAATCACATGTGTGAAATATACCCCTGTTGAAATACTGAAACATGACAGAAGTGAGACTGCTGGAAAGGATTGTAATAACTACAGGTAAAACATGTCAATAAAGCCTAGAAGTAAGTACCATCCTGAATAGTAAAATGAAAACAAGTGAGAGAGTGTGAGAAAGTGTTATGAATCCACCAATAAAGTAGTAATAACCCTTGAATAAAGTATACTGCAGTCAGTACAGAATGAAATGCATGTGAGAAGCAAAACCAAACAGTGAAATTTGTTCAAAGTGTTGCTGCAGCTGGAATGTGTATCCCAAAATCTGGATATGTTGTTCTCAGTCTGCAATATGCAGATAGTATGATTGTCTGACATACCAAACATCCACAGTTGTCTATAGCTATATAAAGCAAATGTAGCAGGATGATGTAGCTGAACAAAGCCAGATATGAATGTGTATGAAGAACAATAAAATGTATATTGATGTAGCAGTAACAGTCCTATCACCAAATTGAAGTAGTTATCATATAGGAAACTGTAATTAGAACAGTAGTGTGTATATATCTGCAGCTATTAGAAATGTACAGCATATGTATTGGTATTCGAAGGTGTTAATATTATTTTCTTCACCCCACCCTTTAACCACATATAACCCATTCCACGTGAAAATGGTATGTGCAATCACAATTAACACCCCTGGACATTTGTCCTGTTGGGTCATAAATATTTGCATGTCCGTTGATGCATCTGCCCTGTTCATACATCCAAACCTGATGGCCTGTTGCCATCAATCAACCCTGCATGTTGTTGGACTGTGTATTGCTGTTCAAATTATGCATGTGTTATGCTCGCTGTTAATGGTGTGAATATCTGGGTGTTTGGTTAATGGGAATACTAATGCATGCTGTTACAACTAATTGTGAATGGTATTATATGTTACTAACCCAAACTGTCATGACATAATGCAAAACATAGGACGACAGGGAAGGCGGGTTACAGTGGACCCACCTCTCCCACCTCAGCTGGCGAGTGCACCTGGCACTAGTGCCCAGTCTGGACCCTCCTCCGGTGGCCCTGTGCCACCTGCGGGTGGAAGCGCTGCAGGGGATGGGGCTCGTCCCCCCTCTGCAAGTGTGGCCGGAGGAGAACCACCACTTAACCTCCGTAGCGTCTGGACTGTGATGCGTAGGGAGATCCAGGACTCTGTTCTTGGGCCCCTATGCCAGCTTGAGGCACAGGTGGCACAACTTACGGGCATGCCTGTTGCCCAGCCTACACAGCCCCCAGCACAGCCCTGTCCTAGGCAGTGAAGGAACAGTGGCAACTGCCCATGGGTGGGGGTATCAGTTCCACTGTTGCCATCTGTGAGCTCATGGGCTCTGGATATCCAAACATCCATCCCCGTCAATTGTGTAACCCCCCCACACGTGTCATACACCGCCCCTGTATGCATCTCGTTTGTCTTGTCTGTTGAACTACCCAACCTACCTCCCCAGCTATACCGACTTCCTTCACCTAACATACCACTCTCACCTGAAATAAAAAAAAAAAAAGGGGCACTCTGTACCCACAAAAAAATTACGCCCCATACATAGCTGCCCATTCCGCACACATGTCTGCTGGACATGGAAACTATCAATTACAATTGGCTGTACAACAAGTATTATTGTTGTCCTGACACCTCTCTCAGGGGTGGAAGGTTTCAAATGTCACACCAAATTACATACATATGCACAGCTGTTGCTGATGAAGAAATGGGCAGCTATGGGCCTTACCTACATCCCTCCTGCAAATCCCAAGCTTGTTTCCCTACTGTCTTACCCTCTTTGTGACCCCTTTTTCACCACTTTCCTGTCTCCCCATTTTCATTTCTTTCAAAGAAAATAACGCTGGTGTGCGCCAGAGTAAGCACTGTTAAGCGGTTGTAAGCAGGTGTGCGCATGTGTGCGTGGAGCTGAATGCCAGTGCGCATGCGTGAGCTACGCGCAAACCAGCGCTAACCCGGTTACAACTGCTTAAAAGTGCCTTAGTCACTCTGATTGACAGGTCCTGTAGTCATTTCAAAAGCAAAATAAAATCCCACTGTCAGTCCCGAACCCAGGACCTTGGAAACAGTAGTCTGCATGACCTACCACTAAGCCATGACTCTTATACAAGAACATTGTGCTAAAATAAATATATCATGTAATAGTAGGAATGAATCTAAAGGGAATATAGGATGTGTAGTGCACAAAGCATGTCATTTAGAATTACTGTCAAAACTAGTGGATTTCCATAATAGTAGTGTGTGAACAGAAACAGCCATGCTAGTTGGTAGCTAGTAGGTAATAATGTCAGTTAATGTACATATATAAATGTATGTATATTTACATATATATATATCTATATATATATATATATATATATATATATATATATATAGTTGTAGGTGTCATTGTGCATACACACTTACTACAGGGAACAGGGGAGAGGAATGGAGAAATGTGAATCTACAACACAGCCTGAATCATGAGAGAGATACTAACCTTTACACTCACAGAACAGTGTCCACAGCATACCAGCATGGTCCCCACCCTTACAATCTGAAAGGACAGCGCCTATCTCACATACCCTTTTATAGCACTGTCCTGAAATCACAGTGAGAACTGCAATCAGTACACAACTGGCTGCATGCAATTAGCAAATGCTGGCTTACAACTGGTGCAGAGGCCATCACATGGACTTATGCAGATACCTACAAAAGCATCCTGTACTAACACTCCACACATGCAATACGTTCATTGCACTGTCTGGAGGCAGACAGAGGGAGAGAGACAGACAGAGACAGAGAGTGAGAGAAAAACAAACAAAAAAAAAAAACACACGGTACACACACTGAGTCTAAGCTGTCAGCAGTGACAGTAGCAAGCCGTGCCAGCAGCAGCAGGAAGCAGAAGTAGTGGTAACACAACCAGCTGCGACAAACACAGGTAATGTAAAGTAGCAGGTTAATAGTCTGCATACTGTGAACCCTCCAAATGTGTCATAGGTCTGTATCTATAGGTATGTCCATGTGATATGTTGTGTGCACGTAGTTCCACCAAAAGGGGATGACTATACATTACATGTCAGTCAGTGTTAGGCCATGATCCTGGCAGCAGTTTTCTGTTGCAGTCAGGCCCGTCTGTAGGATGTGTGTGTCAGCTGGTGTAACGACTATGGCGCTTAGTTAGCAGTCATCTGGGAACTTTGTCACCCACAACCCGCACATGTTCGCTTCTACATCTGAGAAATAAATGCCAAACAAGAGGGGTCCTAGGACAGAGGCCTGTGGGATACCACATGTGACTGGCATTGAGTCTGACATGGCTCCTACAATATCGATATTATGGATGCTGTATGTCAACCAGTGTGCAACCCATCATGTGACATATGTAGTAACATGTAAGCTAATGAGCTTGTCTATGATGCCTGAGTGGAGTACTGTGTTGAAGGCCTTAGGCAAGTCCAGGTAGGCTGTAGGGATTGCGGTGCCCTCATCAATGGCTGTAGTGACTGTTTTGAAAGGTCAACCAGGTTCAAAAGGCAGGATCAGCCCATCACAAAGGCAAACTGGCCAGGAACAAGTGTCTGCAGGTACCCAGTATTGCTGTATATGCGTCCCATACTGAATAATTCCATAGCTTAGCAGACCAGGCCGGTTATGCTTATGGTGCGTAGTTCCCAGGGTCAGTAGAGGTGCCTCCTTAGTGGTGTGGGACCACTGTTGCTGTATGCCAGTGTTCAGGTACATATCCTGTAGTACAGCCAAGGTTAAATATCAGTCTTATATGCGGTTGTATGTCCTCTTGGAGTGCACGTAGAACACATCCAGGGATACCATCAGGTCACAGTGATGCTGTGTGTTCTGCTTTGCTGAGGGCGGCCCTCACCTGGACATGTGAGATGATAGGGAGGTTACATTCAGCTGTGCTAAGTATTTCTACTTGTGGGGGAGAAGGAGGGGGGATACGTGCACCGAACCTGTCTGCAAGAATGTTGCCAATATCTGTGTGTTCGGTGAATGTTAAGTAGGTGTGTATTAACTCAGAGCATATCTGAGGCGTTTGGTCCATATGTGTAACATAACTGAAGAAGGCCTTGTGGTTATCTATAGTGTTTGTGGCCATTTCCCTCCCAGAGTAGGCCGTGGCTGTTGTTATGAGAGACCATAGCATATTACCAGTGCTGACCACAGATGCCTTCCCTTAAAGTAATTCTGCTGTGTCCTGCAGCAGCCTCCTGCTATTGTTATACAATCTGCCTCTGGCTGGGGTCCACCGGACAGGATGCCTAACCTTTGTGCATAGGGTCTGGGTTAGAAATGTGTGTGCAAGTTCCATGCAATCTGTGGGATGTCCATGGTAAGCATTCGCAAAGGGGTCAGCAGTGTGGGTTGTGGCTTCCACTGGCCCAGTGGGCTGCATGGATACCATCTCAGTCCTAACAAGTGAATAACTGTCTAATCACATTCATATCAAAGTAGTCTACTGTGCTGGTGGTGGTGGTGGGATATGTATATCCAGACCGAGTAACTTGTGTCCAGATCACACTAGTGGATGGCGTTCCACATACAGTACCTTGGTATGAATCCCCAGAGTGAGGTTGTGCATTGGACCTGTCGCAGTGTGCTGACCGATGGGGCATGCTACTATGTTGTATGGAATGTGGCAGGTATTGTTGCACAGGTGTTGGCTGAGCACTGATATCTGGCCATGTACTTGTGTATCCACCACGAGGCACACACATGCTACATATGGGAGTAGTAGTATATCACTACAGTTGAGTATCATGTATAGTATGTGTGCCATATATTGCTGACATAGTCTGCTGATATCCTGTTTGTGTTCTCTTCCAGGGACATGACGCGTCAGCGTAATTCCGCCTACTCTGCAGCGGAAGATGAGGAGATACACCAGCGCCTGGTGCGGGATTATGACATACTGTTTTCCCGCACCAGCCAGAATCAGCAGGAGAGGGCTGCACTGTGGCAAGACCTTGTCCGTAGGGTAAATGACACTGGCACGCATAATAGGACATATGAGCAGGTACAACATCACTGCAGTGATTTAATCAGAAATGTCCATCAGCGTGCATCGGATATCCACAGGCAACAGGTTGCCACAGGAGGTGGGGTGTCCACACACCCCCCCTCACCAGACTGGAGGGGCTACTCCTAAGTGTTGTGGCTCCAGCCCCAGAACAGCAACAGCTATACACCTGCATCATGATAGAGGCTGGATCCACACAGCAGCACGACATGGAGCATGCAGGTAATATGCCATATGTACACTTAACTGTTCTGTACACTGTTAGTTTATGCATGTGTAAGGTGTGTCCATGGTATGTAGCTGTCAACATAGTATGTAATTGTGCAGGTGTGATATTGGCAATATCAGCAGCTGACGTGTGAAAGGCAACTGGTGTTCTACTGCACTGTATCATATGCAGTATCAATGGCACAGTTGTGTCCACTGACATTAATCTCCTCATTTCTGCAGGTCCCTCCGGTGTTACAGCAAGGCAGGCCATCCATGCTGGTGAGTGTGTTTAACAATACCTATTAATAGTCCTGATAGTGCTAGTAATACTAGTGTAACTCAGTAGTTCTCTGTGTGTATACTGTGGGGTGTGCATGTGTGCATGTGTGCAGGTGTGCCTGTGTCTACGTGTGCATGTGTACATGTGTGCATGTGTGCCTGTGTCCACGTGTGCATGTGTGCATGTGTGCATGTCTGCCTGTGTCCACGTGTGCATGTGTGCATGTGTCCACGTGTGCATGTGTGCATGTGTGCATGTGTGCCTGTGTCCATGTGTGCATGTGTGCATGTGTGTATGTGTGCATGTGTGCATGTGTCCACGTGTGCATGTGTGCATGTGTGCATAAGTGCATCACTGGTAACATTGTGTGGACACTGTAAACTGTGTTTCCTGTCTTCCTCCCACAGGTTCTGGTGCTGCTCTGGTGTCCCGCAGCAGGGAACCTGAATCTGGTGCCACAGATACTGGTAATGATGATATCTGTGTAATGGCACAGGAAGGTGTGTCAGGGTCCGCCATTGGTCAGCCAATTGACAGTACACAGCTGTCAACCCCATCATTGCGCACAGTCATCCTGCCAGTACATCCTTTGTCACCATTGTCCCTAGGTGATGGACAGGATACAGTGGGCATTGACCAGGGTAATGTGTTATCTGTGGCACATGCTTCCCCACACAGCAGCCATGGGCAGGGTCCTGCGATGGTACCACACAGACAGTTGCCCATGGGTTCTCGTGGGAGCATCCTTGGGTGAACTGCCTCTGGCAGACATGCCCAAAGAGGTCTGTCAACCTCAGCTATGTTTCGGGCTGTCATGCAGGCACAGTCGCATATGGAAAGGTACACCAGACAGGGTCTGAGGGAGCTGAGAGCATGTCGCACAGCCATGACTGACAGTATGCATGACATCGCGGATGCTATCCGTAATTTCACCGATGTCATAGACAGAGGTTGTGGGGACATATTACAGCAGTTCCACAACCAAATGTCCATGAGCCAGGGCAATGGTGGGCAGTTGCGGTGTCGACTTGGCCGTATGCCAGCAACAGCAGCAGCTGGCAGTCGGCGCGGATGACAACAGGCCCGTGCACGCCCCCATAGTGCCAGCAGCAGCCCCAGCAATGCTGGGTCTGTGCTGTCATCGGAACGCCCCAGGAGACCACATGCACATGGCTCTGGACAGTCCCAACTGGGACCTGTGTCCAGTCAACACACTCCCGCTTCTGATGACAGTACCCAGTCTGGCTTAGTACCGGATACAGTCCGTAGCACCCCTGCCAGGCACAGGTACCGTGTCCGTGCCCACAGACACTGATCTGTATGACCTGCCAGGTGCAGTCTGTGGCTGTCCACAAGCCCCTGTATATGGCAGCCATGAGGTGGAACTGTGTGCGTGCATACACACATGCGAAATGTTAACACCTAGGGCTACCACATACATGCACACACTGCACCAACAGTGCCCCACCCTGTACTGCTGTCCCTCACCAACACACATACACACACATGTCAATTGGTGGTATCAGTGGCAGACTCAGGCATACCTAATTCACACTCTGTGCAAATGATGAAACTGTGCCACCCCCTGCAATCTCCAACATCAGTGCAGGTACAGGTAAACACGTTGCTGATGCACAGGGTGACTACATAGAAGTGTATTAGTAGTATCATGTTGGTAACAGTACAGTGTGCTGATATGACTGTGTGTACATCCCAGCATGCCTGATGCAGTAACCGTATGACTGTCCTGAATTGTTACCTGCACCCATAGTACGTACCAAAGTGTAACAGCTGCACATTATTGCATACTGGTGGTAAGGATGTCAACAGATAGCCACATACATGGGTAGCACAGGGGGGAAGCTAATGCAAGTAGTGATACGCAATGATGGACATGTACAGTAATGGTGGCAAGTTGCCCACGACTATGCAATGTGGATGTTTGCACATGTTGATATGTGTGCAGTACCAATGTAATCCAAATCACAATTAACTATGACATAATATCAGTTCTACCATGGGCATCTGCGCTGTGCATTCCTGTGTACATGTTGATAGTGCCCACATATTTGCACTGTAACCTACTGTTAGTGTTACCCCTTCTTTGTTGTACAATGGACTACTTCCAGCCCTGCTTACTGTAGCTTTGTTTGCATGCATGCTCGCTTGGGGTTCCCTGCAACACTGCTTCCACCTGCAATGCAGAGTTACAGTGCTTCTGTGGACTCCTAGTGACATCTGCATAGCGTACAGTACGTATGTCAAGTTTACACATGACAGAACATCACTGTCTGTCCTGTTCGCATGTACGTTGCCTGTGACACATTGCACATGTCTTACCTGGCATTTACCTACGTGTGCAGTCATATATGCCAGTGCTATGAAACAGTAGCAGTACACCCACACATACACACCTTCAGTATGTTGTTCCTCATTGGCCCTATGTGATGGTAATCACCATGGCAATCACACTACTGGGGTAGCATGTGCAAAGGTAACCTGCGAATCACCTCTATGGTCCAGTTGTGGTTTATGTGAGTCATGTGGCAATGTCACAGCTGCCACATATATACAGTCAACCATCACCCTTGGCCAGGAATGTACCACACATGTGTGGGATGCCACCACATAGCCAATCTGGGGACTGAGCACTCTGAACCCAGTAATGCCATACCCTGTCAGGTGGCATGTCATACTACAGTGACTGCAATACCAGTCAGACATAGACACACACTGACAGCAATCTGAACACACTGGGGCATACTTGGAGACTCAGAATAGCATCCTGCCTGAGCATCACACACCTCCGCAGCTGGCACACAGGCATACGTTACGTTGGAACAAAGCACATGCCACACATGGCACACACATCCCGTGTGCCACACACTCACAGCCTGTAGGGCTACATAACACACCTGCTACAGATGTGTCAGGTACCTCTCTTGGCTGCTGCAGTGGGGTCCCGCTCAACAGGCTGTACATGGTGAAGGTCACAGTGATATGCCTCTGGGGCACTATGGTCCACCACAAAACACATGCATACAGGCCAGTCAGAGGCATGGGCACATATGACTCAGTCATTGACCATGCCACTATGGATGACCTGAGACATACCTCCCTGGGCTACATGATAGGGAACATAGAAGGGATCTCTCAGCATGTGGCATGGGCCAGTATGAGCCTGATCTTGGTTGCCATCATGCCCTCACCAGGTATGCTACCACTATATGTAGGAAGGGTGTTCTATGTCTACATTCTGCTCAATCTCCAATGTCATTCATAGGGTATCCACTGGCTGTCAACGTGTGCTTACATGCTAGGGAAGCCACAATGATTTGCGAGGGGCAGCTTGCACATGACACCCATGGCCCAATGTATATTGGCGAAGCCCCTTGATACACACATACTGCCTTATGCTGCAGGACATGGATTACATAGCCACTTCCGCAGGTATCACACAGGATAGGACACTAACAGTGATGCTACACAACACCAGCAGTGTACACCGCAAGATGCATGCACTGGACACCGTCCTCAGCATGGTGAACTGCAATGTCTGTGCAGTACCAGAGTCCTGATTCATGGCTCACAGGTGCAACCCATCACTGCCAGGTTATACCTCATACCATGCCTGTCATCCCCTACACATGTAACACACATGGACAGGGGGGTGGTATCCCAAGGCACCACAGATACACACACCTCCAGGTTGTTGCAACAGCACAAAGCATCAGGGCCTATTCATGTGCAGCTAACAGTGTGTCAGACTGCTGTCTGGTTCATAGCCTGGCACAACCAACCCTCCCATACACAGGAAACCGACCTATCCTCCATAACAACACTGGCAATATGACAGTCTCAAGAACTGTCTTTATATGGCTGGACTGCATCCAGCCAAACATTGTGCGTGAGCATTACTGTAGCTACAACAGACTAGTTGAAGGGTTCCCAGCATGTGGTCACTGAATTGCAGTGGAATGACATGTTACCACTCCCACAACAGGTGGGAACATGCAGCACCTGTACATTGACTACATGTAGACTATATGGCCCAGACCAGATGTGTATCACCTGCTGTAGGTATTTTACCATATACACCCACACTGTATAGACACATACCGCGTGTGGCCCCTGCACAGTAAGACACAGTCATATTGTTATGCATTGCAAATATCATTTATCCACTCGAGGCATGTGTCAGACATGGTAACTACTGCAGGTCACAGGTATTTATGTGTATGTGTCACACACATACATCATGTGTGCATTGCCATTGCTGGTTTAGGCAATGGCATGCATTGTTATGCACAAAGACCCACACAAGGTCATAATGTGTGACACAACCACACGTGGCAGTTGTGGGTTACCATAACATACCTATCTGTACTCTGAAAATGGTAATAGACCCAGTAGCAGAGCGCACTATTGGCATTACTGGCCAACTAGCCCTGTTTGGTTGTGCTGATAGTGTGGTGAGATCCCCTGTGTTTACTGGGGGAATATGCAGCATCTGGTGTATTGTAGTATTTGCCAAAAGGATCTGTTTTCTCACACTTGCATTTACACGCACCCTACTACCCCCACACACATTTGCCATTTGCAGGATTCATACCCCTACCTAACTATGTCACGACACGTGAGAGAGGCACATTAGCGAAGTGCACTATTCGGATTACTAGGAAGTTTCTTTTCTCTGGCTGTACTTATAGGGTGCTGACATCATCAGTGTTTGGAAAGGGTAATGTGCATCAGGTAGTGTGATCTCCTGATTGCCAAAACTAACATATTTTTCATACAGAATTGCACACACATAAACTCTCCACATCCAAACACACACACACACTTGCAGGTTTCAAACCCCTACCTAACTATGTTATGACGCTTGAGAGTGCCGCTGTAGCAGACTGTGCTATTCAGATTAGTGGGAGGTGTCTCTTCTCCAGCTGTACTTATAGGGTGCTGACATCATCAGTGTTTGGAAAGGGTAATGTGCATCATGTAGTGTGATCTCCTGATTTCCAAAACTAACATGTTTTTCATACAGAATTGCACACACACAAACTCCATACATCCATACACACACACACTTGCAGCTTTCAAACCCCTACCTAACTATGTTATGACACTTGAGAGTGAGGCTGTAGCAGACTGCGCTATTCAGATTACTGAGAGGTGTCATTTCTCCAGCTGTATGTATAGGGTGCTGACATCATCACTGTTTGGAAAGGGTAATGTGCATCATGTAGTGTGATCTCCTGATTGCAAAAAAACACATGTTTTTCATACAGAATTGCACACACACAAACTCCCCACGTCTAAACACACACACTTGCAGGTTTCAAACTCCTACCTAACTATATTATGACACTTGAGAGAGACGCATTAGCAGAGTGCACTATTCGAATTACTAGGAGGTTTCTCTTCTCCTGCTGTACTTATAGGGTGCTGACATCATCCGTGCTTAGATAGGGGAATGTGCATCCTGTAGAGTGCTTTCACAGTTGCTAAAATGGACATTTCCCTCACACAGACTAACCCCCCTCCACACACACTGAGCAGTTGCAGGATTCAAACCCCTACCTAACTTTGTTATGACACTCGTGACAGATGCATTAGCAGAGCACGCTATTCGAATTACTGGGAGGTTTTCCTTCTCCTGCTGTACTTATAGGGTGCTGACATCATCCGTGCTTAGATAGGGGAATGTGCATCCTGTAGAGTGCTTTCACAGTTGTCAAAAGGGACATCTCCCTCACACAGGCATGCACACACACTGGGCAGTTGCAGGATTCAAACCCCTACTTAACTATGTTATGACACTCGTGACAGACGCATTAACAGAGTGTGCTATTTGAATTGCTGGGAGATTTCCCTTCTCCTGCTGTACTTATAGGGTGCTGACATCATCCGTGCTTAGATAGGGGAATGTGCATCCTGTAGAGTGCTTTCACAGTTGCCAAAAGAGACATCTCCCTCACACAGACTTGCACACACACTCATCCCACTCCACACACACTGGGCAGTTGCAGGACTCAAACCCCTACCTAATTATGTTATGACACTCGTGACAGATGCATTAGCAGAATGCGCTATTCAAATTATTGGGAGGTTTTCCTTCTCCTGCTATACTTATAGGGTGCTGACATCATCCGTGCTTAGATAGGGGAATGTGCATCCTGTAGAGTGCTTTCACAGTTGCCAAAAGGGACATCTTCGTCACATAGACTTGCACACATATCAACCCCGCTCACCCACATACACACACACACACACACACACACACACACACACACACACACACACACACACACACACACACACACACTGAGCAATTGCATGGTTCGAACTCCTACCTACCTATATTATGACACTTGAGGGAGACGTATTAGCAGAGCGCACTAACCAAATTACTGGGCATCTGGTCTGCACCTGCAGTATTTATAGGGTGCTGACATCTTTATTTCTACAGAGGTATGTACATCTAGTACTACCTGTCAGGTGGGGGATAGCATATATATGCATTTGCAGCCACCTACGTCAGGGTCAGATATGCACATCGCACTGGCAGGTTATGTTCTATACCATGCTTCATGACCACAGGACCTGTAACACACAACACAACCAGTCCAGAACACCACACCCACATCCAGGACACACACTTAGCTTCCCTGGGAACAGTGCCGGGATATGCAGGTGTTCACATACACCATTCCCGTTGTTAACATCAGGTACAGGCATATTGTGTGTGAGAACTACTCAGGCCTCTACCACTTTACCCTACAGCCACTACAATTTGTGGGTCCATGTGCTATGGCAGAACCACACACCACAGCCACATGGGGGAATACATATTGCACCTGTCCATCTGCAACATGGGTACTCACTGTTCCACACCAGAGGTAGACCACCATTGTTGATATCTGACCATACCCACCTTTCCCTGGACATCCATGTCCCATCCCCACCCCCAGGCAAGGTTGTCACTGCACACAAACTGTATTTAGCACAAGCAGACTCTACACTTGTGAAGACTGGGGTGGATGACTTCAAAGGACCCATGCTGGGGGACTATACTGGCCACTCAGCATAATCCTTGACAATTGCATTCTATGAGCATGTGTACGGTTTGCATTGATCATGCTATCCCACATATACCCATGACTGCTCCACAACAAGACACCTGTCAGGTGTACACCAGCCATATATGAACCGTCCAACAGACAGAGTGAGCTAATACATTGCAGAGCTGTAGCCCACAGAGAGAGGACATCTGTGAACAGTTCCGGCACAACACTTCATTCCCACATAATCATCACAACACAGTGTTGACAGTGGAATTGTCCAGACAATGCAGAAAGGGCTCCCCTCAGTCTGTTATTGATGGCCACTTACTGTTAGAGATCCTCAGCAACCCTCTTCCAGCACACACCAACAACATGGCTGTGGCTTAGCACATTCAAACCCTGAGATCTCCACTGTGCCCCTGCTTGACAGAGGCACAGCTCACTAGCCTCACACGTTGCCTTATGTGACCTACTTTACAGTGGCACAGTAGCCTACTGTACTGGGGATGCAGATGCCAAGCACACTCTGGCTGAGCTATCATTCCCTAGGGCAACAAGCCTAGTATAGACCTCTACACCCATATCTTCAATTGTCAGATGCACAATATTTGTCGTGCTGTTCTACTGTTTGCAGGTCTTTATTGCCATAGTATTCCCTGTTCCTATGACCAACTTGTGTATCTGTGGAAGATGTTTGCATATGATGGCGATCCACTATATCACTTATGTCTCTGTAGTCATTTACTGTGTGCACTGGGCAGATTTCTGTGTTGTGGTTGGTTCCTGGAATGACACGTACAAATACCAGATATGTGTGGCCAACTGCTAAATGGAGATATGGCCTAAGTGTGCGAGCATGCCCAGTTCAGCCTTTCCATGGCATGTTGTCTGACATATGCCTCATTTATCAAAGTGTGCGAGCATGCCCAGAGTGAGCTTTCCATATGTTGCACTTAAGTCCACCACATATTTGGGTGTGTGTGAACTTCAACAATATCTCACATTTATGGTTGTGTGTTGGGTGTCATGTTGTGTACTAACTGGCCAACTGCTTCGTGTCTGCCACAACAGGGATTATACTGTGCCTGCAGGGATTGCATGGGATACTTTGCAGACAGTTGTCAACATACTTTCATAATGACCTAACACTGTAGTACTGTATAGTGTACTGGTTCAGTACTTTCACTGTGGTGGACAGTATCCTGGGCTTTAGTCCTATCACTGCTTGACATCTTCATAGTGAGCACAACAGACTGTGTAGGGACCAGTTGTGCACATATGACCATGTTGCATTATGTTCAGATATGGACTACCTACACCAGGCTTGTCCAACATTGGTAGTGTATTCCACAACATAGGTGGACATTGGCAAACACTAGTGATGTTCCCTAGGCCATTTCTGATGCTAGTCACAGGGTGTGTTTGTCCTTCGACACACATTGTAACTGGAGTTTGCCATGACATATGTCATGGTTAGTATACTGTGCCTCCGTCTACCTCTGACATAACAGTGATACCCAGGGTTAACCTACCATCTCCCATCCACTCATCAGGATTCCTCTTGAGGGGTGTTGATAGGTGACTCTCTGGCTAACCTCTACCGGGAATTTACTCAAGAGTGGGGGTGCCTTCTGTGTTATGGATCATTCTGTACAGCTTGTTCTATGTATGTCAGTGCTGGGGTTCAGGTCTCTCATGTGCATAGCTCACTGCCATTCAGATTGTACAAGGTGCAGCATATTCATTGATTCCAGCTTGGACATGGCTTTATACATCAGACACAGCTTGCCTGTAGCTGGGCAGTATGGCAGTGTGTGGAGCTGCAGTTTGTTTACTCAGGCAACACATGGCATCTGTTCATGCTCTTTGCTACTCCTGGTGGGGTACTGTTGTGGACTTTACAGATGATGGAGGTGTCTGCTGAGGTATATCCCACAGGGGCTATTGTAGTCAACTGTGATGCTGATGAAGGATGACTGCAGAGCCACAGTGACCTCCCCTTATCTACATCTGACAACCTTCATGATTGGGTGGGTATATGGTATGTTTCTGCGAACACTACAGCCACATGTTTGTCCAGTGCAAGATATCTATCACCTTGTGTCCCAAGGTCTCTCATTACATGTTAGGTACGTAATGGGTTAACACCTGTGTGGTAATTTGTGGGCACTTACCGTATATCCACAGTGGTTGTCTATACACAGTTCTGCAATTAGCTTGCTGACATGGCTATGGCTCCAGTTGTCTGTTTGTAGGTGGCCCTTTTGTGGGTTGCTTGTGTCAGCTGGGGGTTGGATATGGTGGGCTGTTTGTACTCCTCTGCATACATGTTCAGTCACAGTCCTTCCATGTTGGCCTATACCTATGGGACATATATACAGAACAGGAGGGGCGGGGTCCCAGGACCAAGCCTTTTGGGATGCCACTGATATCTGCTTTGTAGTCTGACATGGATGCAGCATGTCTGACCATGTCAGTTCTGTCCTTGGTCTGGTTTGCAACCCCTCTACTGATATAGGGGTATATATTTAAGCTGGTGAACATATCCATACTGAACTCGTAGGGTATTGTCTAGAAGCATATGCACGGTCCAGCTACGCTGTGTGGACCACATTGCCCTCATCAATGACCTTAATGACTGTTTCAAATGGGTCAAACATGTTTAGGGGCAGGATCTGCCGTTACGACAGCCACACTGTGTACGGTCCGGTATCAGTAGGTCCACGATAGCTTTATGTCTGCGGTACATACTGATCCTTTCCATAGCTGTGCAGACCAAGCTTGTCAGGATCCTGGGGTGGTAGTTTGCAGTATCCATTCAGGCAACACCTTTGTTGTGAAGGACCACTGTTGTTGTACACTGCTCTTTGGGTACATATCCTGTGGTAAGGCTGACATTGGGCAGTAGTGTGATTTGGCATTCCATTATTCTTGGAGTCCATGTTGGCCTCAGCCCAGGACACCATCACATAACTTTGCTGCTGTGTGTTTTGCTTTGCAGATGATGGCTGTTACCTCAGCATCTGCAATGTCAGGGGACCAGCAGTCTGCTGGGATAGATATTTTGCATTCTGGGGGGGGGGGGTTTGCACTGCACCTGTCAGGTTGTATGTTAGCAATATGTGTGTGTGTGTTTGGTATGTTGTTTGTAATATCTGTGTGATTCGGAGCATATCTGTGGATTCCCAACATGGTTCCTGCCATCAGTTAAGTAAGCCTTGTGATTATCCTTAGTGTCCTGTACAATTTGTATCTTCATAGGTTCATGGGTTCATACTAGGCTATCCACCCTAGGGCATTAGTAAGCCAAGCCAGAGTGTGTGTGTCTTTCGCCGCCCCTTGTTATGTGACTATTATGGCCATTTATGATTTTCTTTACTGTGCTTCTGTCTGGTCATGACACAGTGAACACCCCCAGTATACATGTACGATCATCCATCCACTTGGCAATATTCCTGTTGAGGGGTGTCAGTGAGGGGCTCTGCCTAACATGGATTGGGATCCTGTTTCTGGGTGTGGGGAGCCTCTGGGTTATGTATCTGTCCCTCCAGCACATCCTATTTCATTATGTGTTGAGGCTGACATCTGTCACTCTCACAGCTCCAATGGCTTTGATTTCCTGTGGTGGAGCATGTCCATTACTCCTGTGTTGGACATGGCCTTGTACAACAGACATACAATGCCTCTGTGTAGGCAGTCTGTGACTGCATTCAGCTGGGGTGTCTACAGCCAGGCAGCATATGACATATATTTGACACCCTTTATCCTCTTGGTGGGGTACCTTTGAGGTCTTCCGAACCACTGCAGGTGTCACGTACGGTACATCCTATATGAGTCATTGTACTAGATTATGGGTCTGATAAGGGAACAGTACAGGGGCACAGTGACCTCTATTGATGTAGATGTGAATCCTTTCATGATACGGTGTCCAATATCGACAATCTTCCTAGCCACATTGGCATTGTGAGTGTCACATGACAGATTACTGTCGACTTGTGTCCCTAGGTCCCTGATTACTCCTTGCATACATAATAGTTTACCACCTATGTGGTAATTTGTGAGTACCTTGTCTGGTATTTGGTGGGACATTCATACTGTCCAGTGTCTACAGGATGTCTGGGTGGAGTTCTTGTGTGTGAGAGTGTGGTCTGTCGCATGCTACAGACTGTACAGCAGTTTTGACTACACTTAGGTGCACATGGGTGGTCTCCGCTGCTTTGTGCATTGTCAGTTACCTGGCCATATGGGTGTCTGTGCTGCATATGGATATTCCCCCTCCTTTGATGTTTTGGTCCAGGTGTTGGGGCCATAACGCATGATATGTGGTTTAACCTGGTAGTGCTGGTGTGCTATCAGTAGGCTTGCAGCAGGCTTCTGTCACTGCACAGACATCGATGTTCTCCATACTGGGAAGTGCCTCAGGGGCATGCATATTGCAGTTTATACATCTGGCATTGGTCAGCATTACCCTTATGTTTCTTACCACTTATGTTTTCTAGGGTGGTGGGTAGTCTTTTTGGCCTTGCCTACATACGGCTCTATGGAGGTGGCAAAGGCCTTATCCAGTATCCAGACGCCCAGGAGTAACAGGTGCAAGCCATCCCTGGAACAGCAGCATGGCTTGTCATGCATGACATCTCAAGCAGACAGACATTAGACCCTCTTGGACTGACAGCTGTAACTGTGCCACCTGTTAAAGATGATCATTCTGTGTTTGTACTGTGGCATCATTCTTGGTGAGGGTTGGATGCTGCACACGGCCAGTGTCATACCAGCCTGGGGTACATACTCAGAGAGCTCATCCATGTCTCTTTTCATGTAGTCCAGGGAGGTACATCTCAGGTCATTCACACCAGCATGGACATTGAGTGCATCATATTTCTGCTTGCTTTGGGGTGACCTGCGTACTTGTGTTATGTGGCATATTGTGGCAGCCTACAGGCAGCTTACTGTACCCTTTCCCTTGTTCAGTCTGGTGAGTGGGACAGCAGTGTGTCTGCCTATACAGACACCTATTACAACTGTATTAGGCATGTTGTTTCTCCTTCTGGCCTGTGACTGTTTGGCACACCAGCTTTGTGTACTATGTGTTGCATGTGCTATGTTTGGAGGTTGTGGTTGCTTGGGATCTGCTTTGGAGGCTTCTGTTGGTGTGGTGTGTTTGTAATTAGGGCCTCCGGGAATGTTTTTCTGTGTTTATTTGTTTGGTTTACAGTTGTGGTAGGTCTATGTGGGACTAGGTTTGTGGTGTATGTGGCTACCTTCTCCTCCTGACTAGTTTTGACAGTACTGAGTTGGGGGAGCTCAGCCTCCGGTTTGGATACATGGTTGCATCTATCACATATATTTGTATTTACTGGGGGGAGTTGTGGGTTGTCTGTGTACTTGGGCCAGGTGTCACATTGCTTCTGGATTCACAGATTCTACTTGTTGTGGCTGGCCTTAGTGGATTGTATGTGTGGACATATTTTATTGCCATACTACTGATCAGTGATTACTTCCCTTTTTATGTTTGCTCTATCATGTAGTAGCTTCCTCATTCTCTTGCATGGTTTGGTAATGGCTGGAGTCCAGCATGCCAGATGGCTGTGTGTATGGCATTGTGTCTTGTTGTTATTTGTGATTGCATACTCCAAGCATTCCTGGCTGTGTTCATGGAATGCCTATATAACATGTTCTGCGGTGTGTCCCATATTCTGCACTTGCACAGGGCCTTTCATGGATTCCACATCGGTTTGGAGGGGTGCAACCTATGCTTTACACATGTTTTTCACTGTGGTATTCTGGCCAGGGACTGGGGTCGGGATGTGTATATCCAGTGTGATTACTCTATGGTCTGGTCTTACCAGTGAGGGATACACTTCTCATCTTGCCATCCAGTACACATGTTGCTGATTATCACATCCAGTATGCTTACCCCTCTTGTGGGAGTGGTATGTTGTTCCTGGGCATTTTGGTTTATGGATTCTGGGCACTTTTCTCCAACTGTGTTGGTGCTAGTATAATGCTCCCGGTGTATGTCTGGGTATTTTCAGTCAACCAATATAATGTGGTTTGGGGGGCTTGATATATTCATGTATTACAACATAGGCCAGGTGCATTTCCTGGTATTAGGACAGTAGTCTGCAGCAGGCTATATACTGGGAGGCGGTTTTAGCCATTGGTATTTGACCATGGCTAATTCATGCTGCTTCTTGTTGTGGTACCAACATGGGGGTGTGGTTATCCTTGACATTTATTGCTAGTCACCCTCCTTTTGTAGCTTGTTCCATGTTTTGCAGCTGTACAGCACAGTATGAGGTGTGACCTGGTAGTGTTAGGGTGCTGATGTGAGCCTTGACCCAGTTTTCTATTACAGGACTGATATCTACATTCTCCATACTGTGTGCGTTTACACTGCACACATCTTGCTGTTTAGACTTCTGGCATTGGGTAGCATTACATCTAGGTTCCTATCCCTTGCGGTACCTATGAAGGCGGGTTTGTGTTTTGAGACTTACCTATTCAGGGCATGCTGTGGGTACTGACAGCCTTTGCCAGTATCCATGGGGCATGGACTGATAGGTGCATGCCACCCCTAGCAGGTGGTGCATCATGTCATGCTCCGCATGTCTTCCCAGCCTGAAACACATTGGCTCCCCTTTCACTAACTGCATTACTTCAGCCAGTTATTGCACTTGATCATCCCATCGTCATTTTGTGGCTTCATGCTTGGTGAGGGTGGATGTTAGTCAGGGTCCTCAGGTGTGCATATAGTACATGGTGTTACATTACTTAACACATGGTATTCATGCCTCAGGTGGTGCTGCAGGGCTGCCTCTGTCGGATGCGCATATTACACTCCCTGTGCATGTTTGTGAGCAGGTCATGTCATTTTAGGCATCCCTGTTATTATTTGAGTGAGTCAGAGGGGGTATCATTCCCAGGGTTCCTACTGAGCCAGTGTATGTGCTATGCGTTGCCTCTTTGCCAAGGCCAGGGCATACTGGGCACACCCCCTTCTGCCTACTGGGGCAGGCTCAGGTTTTTCCTCCTCCAAGTCACGCTCTGCCTGTGATGGCCTTAGCAATGGTGGGGGGCTGTTTGGCCCAGCCCTATGCTGGTCCTGCTGCAGCTGTTTTCGCAAGATCATATTATGTAGCATAGCACATACCATGACAATTTGGGTACGTGTAGTTGGTGAGTACTGCAAGGCTCCACCAGATGTGTCCAGACACCGGAACCGTGACTTGAGCAGCCCAAACACATGCTCTATTACATTACGTGTTTGTGCATGTGCCTCATTATGGCGTTCCTGTTCAGGTGTGTGTGCGTTTCTGATGGGTGTCATCAGCCACGGCTCCAGTGCATAACCTGCATCCCCCACTAGGTGTCCGTGTGGGATGTCCCGATTGGCAAATGTCCACTACAGCTGCGTCAAATGCCAGATGTAAGAATCACGGTAGCTCCAAGAGCAGCCAGCACACACATTCATTATTATGCCCTGGGCATCACACATGACCTGGAAGTTGATGGAGGGGAAGCCCTTGCGGTTAATGTAGGCCCTACCCCGCTCACCGGCTGGTGCTTTGATGCGTATGTGCGTGCAGTCTATTGCACCCGCTACCTCAGGGTATTCCGCTATTTGATGGAAGAGATGCATATTGCTGGCCAATACCTCACGGGCATTGGGGAAATATACATGATCACCGACATGTGCTGACATGGCATCCAGGAACTGGTGCAGTACCCTGGAGGCTGATGCCTGTGATATCCCCATCATATCACCAGTTGGTCTTTGAAAGGTACCTGTTGCTAGTATTCTTAGGCCAACACATACCTTGGTTTCCACTGGGATGGGTTCCCCTCGGTTGGTTCTGTGTGTGAGGCGTGGCCTGCACAGCTCTACTATTTGCTGCAGGAGCTCTCTGTCCACTCTGTAGCGCTCTACTATCTCCAGCTCATGTAACCCGTGATAGGTGACCCTGGGCCTGTACACTCTTCTCCGTCTCCTCACTGTGGGTTGTCTGGCACCATCTGCATTAACACCACCCTCAGCAAGTCGCCTATGTCTCATTATGACAGCTATGGCAACCCCTAGCATTTCTGCTCTGAGTTAAGCTTTTTCAGTTTTCACTTCTAATAGCTTACTCCTGTCTTGCAGTGTCTCTTGAGAGAAACATCCTGCAGTGCTGTTTGCAGAGTTTTAAGTGCTGGGCTGGGCTACTATTCTGCCTGTGTAATTGCCTGCTTCTAATTGTTTTCACCTGCTAGCTCCAGCAGTATCCCCTGCTAGCTTCCTACTAATTCTGTTGCTTCCTTTTTCCTTTCTGTTTCCTCAGGGGGGGGAGCAGCGTGCATACCAGCAGAAACACGCTCACAGTGGCTTACACGCTCGCACACATGCTTACACAGTTTGCAATCATCTTATTCGGGTTAAAACGCGCATACACCAGCGCAAACAGTGTTATAAGTCTGCCAACAGGCTCCTACATGCTCAGTCTGCCCTACACGCGAGCACACCAGCGCAAACAGTGTTAAACATCTACCAACACGCTCCCACATGCTCAGTCTGCCTTACACGTGCACACACTGCCCTACTCTCACTTCATGGCATGCACACGTGCGCATGCACGCCCAGCAAGAAACTTTAGTGTAAGCAACAGTGTACACCTTCCATTTCTTGACTTTCCCATGCACTCCTCTTTCCCTGATCTGTGTCTGTCACCTGTCATGTTACACTGACCTCCAATGAACTGCATTTCTTTCTACCATTCCCCCCTGTGATGTCACCTATCTCCTACTCTATTCCTCCCCCTTATGTATCTCTTACACTACTCAGACTGTGCTCATTTGCTATGTGACTGTGGGATTCAGTATCCTAACCCCCATTTACATGAGATTGCCTACTAATCCTTAGTTACATGTCTTAGACTCAGCTTCCCCCCTTAGCAACCACTACACTGTGGCCATGTTGTTTTTGGTCTGCTGGTCCCTGCATTGTCATTCCATGTATTGCATAAAACCCACATTTGTGGGTTTATAACCTTCATTTTTATGTTTTATACAGCGCAGCCCGTTTGCGCTGGGCTGCGCTGCGTTTAAACATCGGCGATCGCCGAAAAAAAATTATATTTTTATTATTTTTGCATCGGGTTACCTTGCCAATGGCCACATATTTGGCCATTGGCATGCTGCCTGACACATATGCACCCTTTATTTGGAGCTGACATGGCTCCATTGTGATTTTTGCAGAAACGTACTCAGTTGTCAACTGAGTACATTTCTGCAGCTAAAACGTCTCTTACACGGGCTGGTTTCTGCTTCGTGGATCGCTAATATACCTCATTTGCATACCTTTCAGCTGCAAGTGAGGTATTTAGCATGTCCATGCCCAGTCCGTGTAAGAGACCTTTTAGCTGGTCTCTTACACGGAGTTTAGGGCTGTTCCCGGATCGCGAGGCTTGCATGGAGTGTTACACGTCTCTTACACTCCGTGCAAGCCTTCATGAATCCTGCCCAGATTCTTTCAAACAGTTAAGTCAGTTCCTTATATGAGGTAATTTCCAGTGGTTTCTGGTTGTCTATACAACAGTCGTTGAATGATGCACTCTCTCTTTTTCATTTCACAAAATTGACTTTTTTTTCAAAATCGTTAAATAGTTTCTCCAGCATACTTTTACTTTTCCAACTCATATCATTGAAAGTTTATCATACAAGATGAATAACTGCCTTAATATCATGTACAGTTACACTCAACAGATGAATCATTCTCTGCCAAAAACTGTTCTTGTCTGGGAGCACCACTGCACTCCCCAAATAGTTAATATGGAGTAAGACTCTTGTGGCAAGTTTGCTGCATTCTTTATATCTGCCGCCACTGTTTTACTGCATGCTTTGCATCTGCTGCCACTGCTTTACTGCATCATTTACATCTGCTGCCACTGCTTTACTGCAATCTGCTGCAGAGCATATTTGTTATATATTGCTCTTTTCAGATCCCTAATGTGAACAACCTTCTGCAATTCAAAGCCCTTACATAACTTTCATTTTCACAACCTGCTTCCCCAACTTAGACTATAATTTATCTGACTCAGCCACTTGTTAGTCAGACATTTCCATCAGGCTCATTAAAACAGAAGTTAAAACTGCATAACATTCTATATTTAATTAATTTTTGTCTACACCCTGCAACACTGGAAATAAACTGGATTCCCTCTCTCTGCTTCTCTGGTGGACACCCAACAGCGTTTTTACAATGTCATGATCAAATTTTTCTGTGTGTGTGTGTAAATACATCCATTGGTCTCCCTAAAAATAGGCTACATGCCTAATGAGACTAATCCAGTTAAAAAAATAAATGGATAGATAACTTAATTAGCTTTTTGCAGCATGCTGAACAGTCTATATTATGTTAACTAAAAGGCAATAGAGTGAATGCCTTTTCATCGACGTCTAAACAGCAAATAGCCAGTTATGCAAAATGCCAATTCAGAAATTTTTTTCCTAGGGAAAAAAATCTCTTGCCCGACCAGAAACGACACATCACTACAAACATTTCACACACCCCCAACTAAATATACCAACTCCAACATTGCACTACAGTGGGAAAAGAGGAAAATTCATGATGATGACCAAGTGATTTTTTGCCTGGGAAAAAAATTGGTAAATCGGTCATTCGAGTAACTGGCAATTCAATGTTTAAGGGCCGATGAAAAGGCATTCACTGTATTGCCTTTTTGATAACATAATATAGACCCCACGGTGACTATGTGATTTGGGATACTCATCCTTATTATTATTATTATTATTAATGAATTTAAGACAGTAATGTGCATTTAAGTCTGACAGTTAAGCTAACCTGCAAGCTTTTACAATTACCACTTGATGTCATTTAGGATTCTGAGATTTCCAAACAGCATATAAGGAGAGTTCTGGACAGAATAAAGAAGCTGGCATCTAATGAAAGTAGTTTAGTAGCTCAATACATTTTTGTGCTGTTTTCAGTTAAGAATGAGGCATCTTTATGGTAGGAGTGGTACAGTGACCAAATGCTAATGGGATATGGATGAATGTCTAGTTATATAAAGACCTCAACCTTCTTAAACATGTGTACTGTCAACAACAGACCAAAAACGTTGGGAGGCATATACACTGTATGCATTTCCATACATTTTATCTAGAGTGTAAGGACGTCAGGAGGCATACGCAATGTACGCATTTCTTTATCTTCAGTGGATGTAGAATCTGGCAGGCACTTGGTGGCTCCTGGTATCGGACTCCTGGGGTGCAGCCCCCCAACTTTCTCCAAAAAAAGAAAAAAATGTATTTATTAAACTTTATGCACTAGTAGCATTTCAAACTGCAAGCTAGTGTGTAAAGTCAAATGTGATTCTATATGGAACTCAGAGCAGCAAGCATGCGTGGTCAAGTTCTGCTTTAAAAAAAAAAAAAGAAAAGAAAAAACACCTATCGTTTTTGTCTCCGGATTGTTTTAAAAACAGTCCAGATTGGGGAAGACCGCAGGCATCATGAAGATGCCCCAAAGTCATTGCGGTTTTAACCACAAGAAATAGGAAGCTGACTGACGGTACATGAAGTCAGTAGACTGTCACGTATGTGATGCAGCTGCTGATTAGTCCTGTTACTCTTGCATTCTCTTCCTGCAGTTTAGTTGTGAGGGAGAGAGCGAGAGAGTGGAGAGACAGTGATCGGGTTAGTGTGGAAGATAAGTTCTCATTATTTTTTTCCTGGCAGGGCCAACCAGATACTTTCTACATTTTTATAGGGTCAGCCAGATACTAGTGGTCTGTGTGTTTTAGGGGCTGTTGAGGACTCTCTTTCTTTTTTTTTTTTTTTTTTGAAATATAATATCCTGGCAGGTGTCAAAGAGATGCTAGGTATGCTGTCTGTTCTGTTTGTGGATGACATTTTTTTTTTTAACTTAATATATTTTTGCAGGGTTAGTCAAGATACATTAGGATAATATGTCAATTTTTTTTTGTTGAAACAAACTTTACTCTCGCATGAGTAAAGTACGTATGGGTGAACTGAAGTAAGATCACATGCAAATTCTTGACTATGTGATGTGAAAGAAATGCAGTAATGTAAACGTCTTTTATTTTCATTATTTTAAACCTTGTAGGCTCAAAGCAGATTCTCTGGGTAGGCAGTTGGGATGGGGTCAATGCCTATGTGCGAATGGAATGACTGCAGTTCTGACTTGCTTTGCAAAAGTAATGTGCATTTGAGTGAAGTAAGATCGACCACAAGCTCTGAACTCTGGGAATTGTTTATGTGAAAAAAGGAATACTTACCTTAATGACAGTGTTGTCTTTTTTTGTTATTGTTTTTGTTTGTGTTTTTAACTTTGCAAGATCAACTCAGATACAGTGAGTGGAGTAGGCAATGGAGATTGGGGCTATGTGCAAAAGAAACAACTGGCCCTAATGTTTACTGTTGTTGGAATTATGGCTTTGCAAAGCTGTAATAGTTTTCTGTCTGTACTTTAAGATGAATGTAAAATAATTAGCAAGTTTATGTATTAATTATTTATTTATATAATTCTTAATGTATGTTAGAAAATGAGCTTAATGTACATCAGTACCCTCATTGGAGAAAGAACATACTTCAGCAGGGTATTAATGTACAAGTAATGCCCGGTGAAAAACAAGTCTGCTGCTTCATGGCAGCTTATCAAGCCACCATGGAGCTCAGACTGAGAAAAACAAAATGGCCACCATTATTTTACACTCGCTAAGGAGCACTTCTGCTGTTTAACGAGCGTCAAATTTCAAAAAAAGAAAACAAACAAAAAAAAAAGGTATGTCTGTATGTGTGTGTGAGTGTATGCCTGCATGTGAGTGAGATAGAGAGCGAGCGAGCCATTATTTTACACTCGCTAAGCAGTGCTTTTACTGTTTAGCAAGTGTAAAATAAAAATAAAAAAATAAAGCATGTGTGAGAGACTGTATGCATGTATGAGAGTAAGAGAGAGAGACAGCTTGATCGAGTGTGTGCGTTTGTACGTATGTTTCTGTCTGCATGTGTGAGTGAATGCATGCATGACAGCAGAGACTGTGTGTGTGTGTGTGTGTGTGTGTGTGTGTGTGTGTGTGTGTGTGTGTGTGTGTGTGTGTGTGTGTGTGTGAGAGAGAGACAGAGATCTAGAGAGTGAGAGAAAAAGCGAGCGTGATGTGTGAGTGAATGCATGTATGTCAGCAGAGGAGACTGCAGATGAGAGAGATCAAGAGAGAGAGCCCGAATGTGTGTATGAAAGCAGCTGGAGACTGTGAGAGATTGAGAAACAGGGTGAGATCGATCTTGTGGGAGTGAATGTGTGCATGAAAGCAGAGAGATTGTGTGTGTGTGTGTGTGTGTGTGTGTGTGTGTGTGTGTGTGTGTGTGTGTGTGTGTGTGTGTGTGTGTGTGTGTGTGTGTGTGAGAGAGAGAGAGAGAGAGTGAAGAGAGAATGATCTCTTCCAGCCCTTAGAGAATGGGTTCTCTGTAAAATTGTTGTGTTTTACTTGTGTATTTTTTAAGTACTGTTATTTTTTTTTAATATATTTTAGATGTAAAATGCTTTCTCCAACACCATTAACATATACTACAGCAAGTATGAAACATTAGGCGGAGGAACTATTTTACATAAAAAATATATTAAAAAAATAAAATAGAACTTAAAAAATACATAAGTAAGTAAAACACAACAATTTTAGAGAGCCTATTCTCTAAGCACAATAATGCCCTCCAGGGTGTGTGTTAATGTGTAATTTATGCCCTTCCAGGGGTGTAGAGGCCCAATGCCACAACACCACTGGCCAGGCATTAATTACACATTAACACACACCCTGTCAGGCATTATTGCTTGCTATTTCATATCTGTTCATGTATATACTGAATGTTTACTTAAAAATGTTTCTAATAAATTGGAGCTTTTCTCCCTGGACATATGCTGAAAAGTTGTTTTTTTTTTCGACTAAAATCAGTTGCAGAAACTCGGGTAAACAAAAGTAAAATAAATAGAAATTAAATGTGTATTTGGCTGGCACACACAAGCTGTAACTAATGTTTCTGTCAACAAAATGAAAGTAATGCAAGCATGCAACCCAACTGTTACTATTATTTCTACTTTAATCCTGGCAGGCTAAAAGGCAGCTATTTTAGTTAGGAAATGGGGGTGTTTATGAATGAAATGAATTGACTGGCCTTGCCGTTTACTGTTGTAATTGTGGCTTTGCGAGATTAATGTTTATTTGGGTAAATTCAGCTGTCATACAAGCCTTTGGCTACTCTTTTTGTGCAACAGAGTAAATTAATGCAATCATTGCAATTTTCATTTTAATCCTGGCAGAGTGAAAGTAGATTGTTTAGTTCGGCAATTGATATGATAACTGTTTGTGATTGAAATGTTTAACACAGTAGCTTTGGAGTAATAATTCTGGCTTCGCAATAGCTGTTTGTGATTGAAATGTTTGACACAGCAGCTTTGGAGTAATAATTCTGGCTTTGCAGGACTAATGTGTATTTGGGTGAAACTAGACAGAATGCAAAGTCTATTTGCATGCATCAGTTCAATACAGTAATGAAAACATTATTAATGCTGGCAAGGCCAAACCACCTTCTCTAGGTATGTAACTAGTATGGGGGGTTGTTTGTAAGTTTAATGAGTGGTCCTACTATTTACTGTTATAATTCTGACTTTGCAAGACTGCTGTGGATTTGGGTATGCTTACTGGCACTTGGAACTATTTGATAATCTCTAGGTATTTTTATTTAACTCGTATACATGTGTGGTATGGTGATGTGTATGTGTGTGTGTGTGTGGATGGGTGATTGGGGTAAATGGGAAGGTATTTTGTTTTTTGACCCATGAAGATGCACTTTTGGAATGAAATGCTCACACTGCTTCATCATGCAAGTAATTACCATCCTGGCATATGGTTGTCAATGATCCATTCAGTAAGCAGCATTGTGAAAGGGCTGTGGCTTGGTCAGCAGTTTAAGGAAGTGCACGGACAGAAATGTGCTGATGTGGGTGTGGCTTTTTGGGGGCAACAGTCTGAGAGCTGTGAGTACAAATCTGAAAATCCTTCCTGCATCGCTACAACAGACTAGTAGGACTTGGAAGTTTCCTTCAGTCTTTGGTAAGTACCAGATAATCTAGGGATTTCGATTTACATGTATTGCAAAGAGCTTTTGTTAGAAAACAAAACTTGTACAAAAACAATGAATAAAGACTGAGTCTTGAATTGTATTATGATCACATTAGGATTACTGTATAATAGGATTATATGGATTTGGGATGTTTTGTTAAGGGACACCTCACTAAGATCCCCTTCATCAGGTTTCTTTTATTGAGAATCCCACTTGTTGACTTAACTAATTTGTTGAGTCCAATTTTGTTTTAGCAATAGTTTCCATACAAAGAAATCAGAATTCTCTTTAGAGGTAAAAATATACCCCCTTTCTGTATGAAAGAAGGTTTTCAGAGTTAATATATATAAGTTATAGGGGGTGTGGTTTATACTATCACCTCTACAGAGGAGTGCAAAGAGGCCAACTTATTTTTGATGGTTTTGTTATATGTCAGTGAATTGCAATAAGTTGAGACGTGGGTATCTCAACTTATTGTTTCATCAATGACTGTTCTGTTGTCATGCTAAACTCAGTGATATTTTGCTCAATGAGTTTGCAGTAGAAGCAATGGGCTGGATCCGATTAAATCATCAAAGAAGCCTATAGAGTTATGTTCCTGAGCTTCAAATCTAAAGTGGTAGGATAACTGATAAAGACAGAAAATATGAGTAGCTCTAAGACAGGCCCTGGAATTCAAAAAAGTGTTCTTCACTAGCAGAAATCGCCTACTACAGTTAGGTCACTTTCCATACTGGTGACAATACCTGATTCAGAAAGAGCTATGGCCACAATGAGAAAGACTTCATTACTGGACCATTATCATTTTGGACCACACTTTAGCTTACATTAGCTCTGTCAGCCCTAATGAAACTAGTGTTCTCCCTAGTGGCCTGTGCATCACATTAGAAAGGCATCTCCCTACATTCACAGATGCACACATTCAAGCACCCATGTGCACACACACACACACACACACACACACACACACACACACACACACACACACACACACACACACACGCACACACATACACATAAACAAATCCAACCATCAACAAACAAGCCCCTGCTAGAGTCGATCACTTAAACACTTGCACATTCAACCACATGCATGCTTCAACAGACATGCAGTCATGCAAATTCTCCCTACCTAACCTCCCTTTGTGTGACCACCCAGGGAAACACTCACTCCCACATATTCATGTATCTACATTCATGTGCTCATATGTCCACACACACACACACACACACACACACACACACACACACACACACACACACACACACACACACACACACACACACACACACACACTGACATCACCTCCCACCCCTACATCAGGGCTGAACTTATCTGTACAGATTCCCTAGGAGTGAATGGGTGACTGACATCTCTTAATAGCATTGACTTTTCCCTACAACATTGGAAATTTAGATTGACAAGTCATAGACATAAGTATTCTGTCTACAGTTAAAGTATGACAGAACAAGCCCCTACTCACAACATACCAGAGATAGAGTGCTTTTCACCAGCTAGTGGCACACCTGGTTGAGTTTGCCATTATAAACTTGTTCTCCATAAGGAAGGATAGGGGGCTAGTATTTTTCTGACAAATCATTGAGGATTGTAGTCATTAAATAATGAGTTTTGGACTTCATATCCTTCTGAAAATACAAATGAATGTATAACTTCTTGTTCTAGCAACTTTCTAAGTCTATAAGAGTTAAAATTAGTCCATATTTTGGAACTTTGTTCACCTATTATTTTTGACTTTACCCAGTTTTCTTGCACTGAGTGGTTGAGAGGTATTGTTGCATTCATTTTTTCTAGTTGGGCAACTTTCTTTCTGAATAGAAATGTGCTTTTTTTTCCTGGTTGTTTAAGTTATTGGATTTGTAAATTTGTAAAACTGGATGTGTAAGTGTCTGTGAAAAATAGTCTATACGTTGTCTGCACATCGAGTCCAGAGACATATAATTTTGTTCATTTTTTGCCCTTGTATGATTGATTTCTGAATGACAATAAAGTTTACTTTGACTTTGGCTTTGATCATTGGCTCTCCTTCTCCAGACTCAATATACCAAACCTTTTGCACCCTCGTTATAAATGCAGAGCTCAACTTCCTGAATTTTAGTCACATGTTTATCTCATTCAAACCTAAAACACCTTTTCTGTATATTTCTAGTTCAAACCCCTAGCTCTTTGTGGTGTGCAGACCATTTTTTTTTTTTTTTTTGGGTACGGCTTCTTTAGCTAAGCAGCTTACCAGCTAATAATAGGTTGTATTAGGAACTACAAGGACTTATGAAAAAATGATGTGCTGCAGTAGAGCTGCAGTAGAGAAGTTAATCACTATGTGTCACATATTATTCATATTTTCATATTTGTGTTCATATTTTCATAAATGAGAGCCCTGGATATGGCATCATATGCCATTGGGTGAAACGGGGAAATTCATTGTTAATATCCATTTATACCACACTATACCTGAAATATTGTTAGCTGTTTGTTAGTGCTTATGAAAACAAACAATATTTCCATATGTACATAATACTTAAAAAACCAAGTGACTTACAAATTGCTGTATGACATAAAATGAAACCTTGGATGTTGTTGAAGAAAACAGTCAGTGATATTTGCAATGTACGTTGCACATCTTGAATGGTATTCAGAGTTATTTATGTTGCTAATTATGCAATCTAGCAAGTATTTTCATATTTCTGTACATATCTCAATAAATATTCACTCATAGATAAGTTTGTTGCTGTCATGTGGAAGCTTATGTTTGGTTAACAAAAATGTTCTAATGATATATGTCTAGGTTGTACAGTTTCCAAGATGTGAGAATTTGTGAAACTTTAGCAAAAATATAATTTGGGGTTCATACGCATTATAAAATATTATAGTATTTATGGAAAGATTGTTAATGCACTGACCATTATCACTGTAAAGAACACACCACACTGATAACATCGCTATTTGTGCAGTTTTAATAGCCTTTACTGTTCACAAAATATTAACATTTTTCTATCTTATGCTTTTTAAGTTTATTTTTCAGAAAATGCGCAGGAATGTAAGCTGTGTACAGGCTGCTAGAGGTGTGACATTCCACACCACATAGGTATTAAGGAGTTAAAAGTGATAATACAGCTTTGTGCGCGTGCTTCACTTCAGATACATGCTCGAGAATGTTACTCTGGGGTGTCTTTTCTTTATCTCGCATTTCTTTTGCTAGCTCCAGCAATCCAGTGGGCTAATGCTCATATAGAAAACACCACGAAAGACTCTGATACATCCCATATAGCAATCAAGATGAAAAGCAGAAGTTTGTCCTTGTTTTTTCCTTCATGGTCAATGACCTTATCAGTTGAAGATGGGGGGAGGGGCTGGCACAGGGTACTAGATGAGTCACCTATGGCTCTGTACCTTATAGAGCATTGCCTTTACTGTCTTATTGAACTGTTCCACTGAGACATGTATATGTTGATGGGACAAAGAGGGACTTAATGTGTTCCACTTGTAGCATACAACACAAGGCTGATATATCCCATGATGTAGAAGGTGTCCCTGGATATCAGAATCTCACTGGATATCCCAGTCCAACTACAAAATGATACTAATTCTTAAAAAGAACTTGGCTCTAATCATCCACAGAGAAATGGCTTTTGAACATGTTGTGGCATAGTGTAGGATGACTAATATGTACTGGTGACCCCTACCCTGCATAGGTAAAAGCCCTGTCAGGTCCATAGCTATCATTTCAAATGAAGTTTCTATTATTGTTATGGATATCAGCAGGTCCCTATTGTATTTCTGTGGAGAAGTCCACTGACACCCTGGAAATAAGGCACACTATTTTTCTATTATTGCTTAGACACCTGTCCAAAAAAATCTATCAGGAGGTGTTCCTTTATCTTTTCTACCTAAGATGGCCAGATAATGCATACTCATGTGGGGGTCTATATTACCGTGTCGAAAGACGTTCGCTGAACATGTCTTAATCGACACAGAAATATCGACCTGCCAAAATCCCAAATGGCCAAGTCAACGAATTTTTTCCCATGGGAAAAAAAATCACTCGGCCATCATCAGGGATTTGCTCTTTTCCCCACTGTAGTGCGAACTCAGAGTTGGTATATTTAGTTGCTAGTCGACATGGTAATATAGACCCTCATGTGGTAGTTGCTACAGAAGATGCTTTCATGATTTGAGTACTAAGGGCTGTTCACTAGCCTCTTCCCATGTTTTAGTCTCTATAAAGTCAGAAGTATGAAATATAGGAATTTGTGAGCGTTTAACAGCCTCTTAGTTTTGCCATCAGTTACTCGCACATTCTTTTGAGTTTCCATAAGTGTGGCATCTGCCCAATGTACTGCCATGAAGTTAGTTTGGTTTACCTGAAGGTACCTAAGGGCAGGCTTTCCTTCCTCTAACTTATCGTGGCTGAATCAAGTCCCTCCCCACCCCCACCAGGCAACCTTTGGATAATACCTATGGCTGTTTTATACTGTATTTATAGGAATCTCTTTGCAACTAGAACACCAAAAGCATTTCTTTATCAGCCTATTCTTTACCTCTGGATTTTTCATCTGATTCCTACAATCCCTGGAGCTCATGTCCTGGAACAAAGGAAAATTTCTTTCCATTATTAATTTATATATCAAGTGAGTTACAATCTGTATACACTATAGGAGTGCAGTTTGATACTAGTGTGGGGTTTCTTCTTACTGTATACACACATTTTAGTTAGTTTGGCTTTGTTGCCAAGTAGGTCTGGTCTGAGATAACAAGTTCAATGAAGACATTGCTCACTGTGCTGCTGGAGTCTACCACAGCTTCTGCAGCTGATCCATTTCTATACATTGTGAAATTCTGCCATGACATGAGTCATCATATCCTAAATTATATTACACTCAACAGTGCAAACAAACTGTCTTTTAAGCCTTTTAACATTATACACAGTATTAAATATTTGTGTATATAGCTGTCAGTTTTGCACAGCAGTCCACAGGGTGGTCAAGCAGACAGAAACTTGCAAATGTTTCTCTTCCTAAATCTATATCTGAGAGGTCAGTAAATTATGTGTAGCACCATTCTCATGTACTGGAAACTTGTACGCTAGTTTAGAGCTAAAGTACCAATTTGTGATGTTTGGCATGTGATTTTGTGGGACTGGCTATTCCAGTGCAAAATATCTCGCAATCAGTGTTCTCAGACAGAGGGCCCCTATGGTTGTGGCAGCAGTCTAATTTACCAGTTTCTAGACCAAAACTGGTTAGCTTTTGTGGAAGGTTCCCATAATTAACACTTCAACAGCTAAACAGCTTATTGTTTTGTTTTAGACACTTCCTGACCAGATACGGAATGTCATGTAACTGGGACTATACTGACTTCCTAGCTGAAAGAACCAAGCATGGAAATGGTAAGCCCTCATAGGTTCATAGGTTCATAGGTTCATAGGTAGGTACTAGGCTATCTGCCCCAGTGCATTTATAAGCCTAGCCAGAGTGTGTCAGCTTTCGCCACCCCATTGATTAATTAACTGAGCCTCTGTCAAGAAGAGCCAATGAAGTGATCCCAAGGGTGTATTTTCTGTTACCCATCCACTCATCAAGATTTCTCTTGAGTGTTTGTGAGGGTCTCTGCCTAATGTAGTTAGGAATTTTGTTCCAAAGTATGGGAAGTCTCTGTGACAGGAATCTATCCCTCCAGCATGTTCTATTTATTGTTGTGGCGAGGTTTAGCTTACTAGAGCGAGTGGCTTGCAGTGACTTGGATTTCTTTAGGTGGAGCATGTCCATCAATTCTGAGTTGGACATGGCTTTGATTGGCAGAGATCACCTCTGAGTAAGCGATATGCCACTGAGTACAGCTGGAGTTTTTCCATTCGGGCTGCATAGGACATATGTTTGAGGCCAGTAATCCTCTTGGTTAGGTACTTTTGTGGTCTTTCCAGCTGTTAGAAGTGTCTTGTGAGATACATCCCAAATGGGGCATTATACTCTATGATGGGTCTGATGAGTGACGAGTAGAGGGGCACTATAACCTCTTTATTTCTAGATGCGAATCCTTTAGTAATTAGATGGGCTACATAGAAGGATTTCCTAACTACTTTGGCAATATGATTGTCAAAGGAGAGATTACTATCTACCTGGGTCCCCAGATCTCTTATTACCTCTTCTGTATTAAGTGGGCTGCCACCTATGTGGTAATTCATGGGTGTTTTGTTTTTCCCAAATGGGATGACTATGCATTTTTTGCATTTAGCTTGAGAGCATGACTTTGACTCCAGGTGTCCGTCTCAGTAAGGCCCTTTTGGAGAATGTCCGTGTCAGCCGGAGAGTCAGTTATGGCTCCCAGTTTGCAGTCATCGGTGAACTTGGTTAGCCATAGTCCTCCTGTGTTTGCCTGTACTTCTGAGAAGAATATGCTGAACAGTAGGGGTCACAGGACTGAGCCTTGTGGGTCACCACTTGTGACTTGTTTAGAGTCGGACCTGGAGCTCGCTATTCTTACTGTGTGAGTTCTGTCTGTAAGCCAGTTGGCAACCCATCTCATGATGTAAGGGTTTATGTTCAGGCTGGTGAGTTTTTCTATAATTCCCGAGTGGGGAATGGTGTCAAAAGCCTTGGCGAGATCAAGGTAGGCTGTGTGAACTACCTTCCCCTCATCTATGGCCTTGGTGACTGTCTCGAAGAAGTCAACCAGGTTTAGTAGGCATGATCTGCCCTTAACAAAGCCAAACTGGGTCGGGTCAAGTGTTTGGAGGTTCCCAATGTCTTTGTTAATGAGTTCCATGATGATGCATGCCATAGCTTTGCAGACAAGGCTAGTCAGGCTTATGGGGTGATAGTTACCAGGGTCAGTTTTGGCCCCTCCTTTGTGGAGTGAAATAACCATTGCTGTGTGCCATTCTATGGGCATGTAGCCTGTGGAGAGGCTGAGGTTGAACAGTGTGTTTAGGTGGGGGGTTAGTTCATTCTGTAGTTCATGCAAGACGTAGCCTGGGACACCATCTGGCCCCACTGATGCTGTGCTTTTGGCCTTCGAAAGGGCTATTTTCACCTGTGCATCTGTGATTTCCGGGACACTACACTTTTCCGGTATTGTTGTGGGCCCTTTTGGAGGTGAGAGGGGGGTGAAGTTTGTACTGAATTTGTCTGCCAGGATGTTGGCAATATCAGTAGGTTCAGTATATTTTGTGCTATTTTGCACTAGCTCAGAGCATATCTGCAAGTTGCCACTTAGATTCTTGACATAGCTAAAGAAGGCTTTGTGGTTTTCTTTCGAATCCTTGGCTATTTTTTTTTTTTTTTTTGAAGTAAGTCTTGGATGATTTTATGAGGGACCTTAGTTTCTTACTGATACTGATCAGGGATGTCTTTCCTTCTTGGGATTTGCTTTTTTCTGAACTAGTTTCCTCCTTCTGTTGTATAGCCTGTTTGTGGCAGGGGTTCACCAGACTGGTTTCCTTCTCTTAGGGGAGTGAGTCTTGGTTTTGCTAGGGATGGCATGATCCATGAATCCTTGTAGGTGCTCATAGACTGCATTTGTAAAGGTTCCTGCATCTTGGACACTGTTATCCTTTAGCATGGGGGCTGTGAAACTTACCACCTCTGTCTTAAGTAAGGTGATTTTTGCTATAGAAAAGTTTTTCACTGTGGTTTCCTTTGTTGGGGGTGGTGGTGTGGTGTGGACATCCAGAGTGATTAGTTTATGGTCTGATCTAATCAGTGATGGGTTGACCTCCGGTGCGGAAAACCTGTCACCCATGTTGGTGATGACCAGGTCCAATATGTTTTCACTGCTGGTAGGGGAGTTTAATAGCTGATCCAGGGCATTTGAGTTGATAAATTCCAGGAAGTGCTGGACCTGGGAGTTTGTACTTGAGTAGTTTTTCCAGTTAATGGTAGGGTAATTGAAATCACCCAATATCAGGGTGTTTGGTAGGACCTTCATGCTTTCTAGTGTCTCCAGAAAGGCGGAGTGGTGGTCCTGGGTCATGGAGGGTGATCTGTAGCAGGCCACAATTTGCAGTGTAGATTTGCCCAATGACAGTCGCACATGGATGATCTCAGAGGTATCATGCTGCACCACTAACCTTGAGGTGTAGGTATCCTTGATGAATATGGATACACCCCCTCCTTTTGTGTTTCGGTCCATGTTCTGTGGCCAAAATGTGTGGTATGAGTTGCAGCCCAGTAGTGCTGGGGTGCTCTGTGGAGCCTTGAACCAAGTTTCAGTAACTGCACAGATGTCGATGTTCTCCATACTGAGGAGTGCTTTGAGCATGTGTATTTTGAGATTTAAACTCCTGACATTGAGTAGCATAACCCTCATTTTCTATTTGTGCTGTTTATGGAGGTGGGTTTGATTTTTGACTTTTTTGGCACTATGGGGGCAGCAAGAGCCTTGGCCTGTATTTGAAAGTCAAGGGGTGACAGATGCAAGCCGTCTCTTGTGAAGCAATGAGGCTTGTCGAGCATGTCATCCCAGGCTGACAGACACTGGATCCCCTTTGAATAACACCAGAAGCTTAGCCAATTGTTGAAATTGATCATTTTTTCTTTATACTGCGGTATCATTCTTGGTGAGGGCAGGATGCTACTCAGTGTCAGGGTCATACACACCTTGGCTACATGATCAGAGAGCTCTTCCATGTCTCTTTTCATGTAGTCCAGGGAGGTACGTCTCAGGTCATTCACACCAACATGAACAATGACAGAGTAATATTTGTACTTGTTCTGGAGTGACCTGAGTGCTTGTGTTATGTGGCGGATTCTGGCTCCCAACAGGCAGCTAACAGTAACCTTCTCCTTGTCCAGCCTAGTGAGTGGGACGTCAGTGTGCCTGACTATAGAGTTGCCTATTACTAGTGTGTTAGGTATGTTATTTCATCTTAAGGGCTGTGATTGTGCGGCACACTGATTTTGTGTTTTATGTGTTGTCTGGTTTGTGATGGGAGGTGCAGGTTTTTTGGGTGTCTGCTTTGGAGGTCTCTGATGCTTTTGCAGGTTTTTATTTAGAGTCTCCAAGTATGATTTTGTGTATTTATGTGTATTTTTTGCCAGTGCTGGTTTAGTATGTCTGTGTGAGGCTGGAGGTGTGGTGCAAGTGTTAACCTTCTCCTCATGACTGTCTGTTCCAGTCTTGGGTGGAGAGAGCTTAGCCTCCAATTTAGCTATATAATTGCATCTCTCGCATATGTTAATGTTTTGTGGTAAGAGGAGAGGGCTGTCTGTGTACATGAGGCAGTTGTAACATTGCCTCAGGATACCCAGGTTCACCAGCTGAACTGGAGTGTATACCTGAAATTGCCCTTTGGTCATGCCTGAATAGTAGGTTGAGCTGCTTAGTCACTTGGGGTGAATAATGAGCCTTGCTCTGCTGGGCAATCAAGTGTCGGGATATATTAGTGCTTGCTATTAGGTCTGAGCAAGTGCTGGACTGTAGGATGCTTTTTAAGTGCTTAGGATGAGAGTTAGACTACTTTCAAGGGAAAAACTGAAAAGGAGACTTGGTGGAGCCGGGAATAATTTAGCCCTAGCTAACCGGCACTGCCCGGATGTGCAAAATCGTGCAAACATGGTTTTTACAGCAGGGAAATGAAAGAAATAGAAATTAGCCCAAAATGGTCTACAAACTACTAACTTTTGGCCTAGAACCACTCCTCCAGCGACAGATGGCTGCTCAAAGCTCCCTCTCTCACAGGTGAACAGAGAAACCTCCCTCTATCCAAGTAAGGTATGGGCAACTCAGAAACTTGTAACATAGCCCTGAATTCAGCACTAGCCTGAAAACTGGACTATACTATCTTAGAAAGGTGGGAAACAAATATATATATTTTTAAAGATAAGGCAAAAACAGTAAAAATTACACTTGAACAGCTTTAAACAACTGCAAACAGTACAAAATACACTTAAAACAACATTAGATGACTACAAGTAATCAGAAAAGGCTTTTAAACAAATTACCCAATTAACCAGTAAAAAAATCTCAAAACTGAGCCCTGTTCCTGTAGTCTTCAATCAGACAAGTTCTAACTGTACACTCCTGCCACTGGGGTGCAGGGGAAACTTCTCCAAAAAGAAGGCCTGGATTAGTGCTCAAGTTATACAGACAAAGCTAGATTCAGCAGGCCTGAATCTAGTTTATGCGACAGCAAAAAAGGCACATCAATTTCAGTAAGAAACAGTTCAAATATGCAGGCACTACAAGCCTCTAACCAGAAATTCCCAGCTGAGAAGGGCAAAGTCCAGCTTCTCCTCCCACAAGAGTGCTGACCACAAACCTTCTTAATGTAAAATGACTGGCCTGAAGCTCAAGTACTTAAACCAGAACTAATACACTTTTAGAATAACGATGATGGTGTTTACCCCACAATGAGTTAATGTTTCCATCTACAGCATCAGGTAGTCACTGGCAGAATCAGAAGGAGGTCGAGGTATACATCCTGAAAAGCTGTCATGCTGATAAATGCCTTCAAACTGCCCTTCTCAGCAGGTGGGTGCATCCCTTTCTGGACTATTTGCTTAACATTTGACAGAAACATTTCAACACCATCATTTGGTGCCATCTTCTGTAGGAAGTGGCTGATGATATTATCTGGCCAGCAGGAGAAGATTAAGAGATGCCTTTTTTGAGCAGAACTAGGAAAGGAAATACTCAAAAAACTCCAGGAGTTCATTAACTTGTCTGGGCATAGCCTCATCAAAATCTTGCTGGGCCTTTGACATTTGCATATGATAGTTTTGTTGCAAGTTGTATACCCTTGCCTTGAGGACTTCATTTTGTAATGACTGTTGAAGTGATGCCCAGATTTAGGTACCACACTGTATGCCAAATGTATGACTGAATGAAATTTTTACTGCTTTTATCGTGTGATTTTACTTTAATTTCATGTGATTGCATATATAGCATGTGATTTTATCCTACTTTGATTGGCTGGTGGTTATATAAAAAATGAGAGAAGTTGTAGTCTTCTTAATATGCATTGAAAAAGAGTTGCATACTTGAAAGCTTTGCTTTATTTACTTGTGTTGCCTTAAGAAAGTGTTGGACTTTAGTCTTCTGGTTCTTTTTGGCATTCATGTTACTCTGAAGTCCTTCAGCTACCAGGAGAGTTTGTTCTACTTTGTTGCAGTAATCACTGCTTTCGGCCCATGCATCTTCTTGGTACAGACATCCCCCTTATTCACTCTCCCATACACATAGACACACACACACACACACACACACACACACACACACACACACACACACACAAACACACAAAAACACACACACATGTGCACTCATGGACATATCTCCATACCTCTCATCTGTCCATGATTTTACAGAACAACCATAATTTTTGTCTCTTCTATGTGCTGTGTCTCTTGCCATGGACAAAAACAATTAGTATATTTCTTCAGTTTATATAGTTTCATGCTACAAAATCTGTTGCTCTGTTCATTATTAAATGTATTTATAGTAGTATTTCAAAAGTGTTTCTAGTGTCTTGTGCCCCTCCCCCCACATTATAGCTTTTGTTCATTAGTCTAGCAAGAGATGAGAGGTATGAAATCCCCTCCCACACATACACACAATATCACCATTCATCAGACACGCACTCCCCTCGCCAGAGCACACTGATAAATACAATCACCCATTCCATACCTCTGAACTATCCAGATTTTTGCAGAATGTCCAGATTTTTGCCTTATATTTTTGGTTTCGTCCTCATAAAATTTGCAGTTGAAGACTGAAGTCAGTAAATAATAGTAAATAATGGCAGATATTTGAGTTTCAGACTTCATATCATTCAGAAAATACATAATAATGCAACAACTATAATTCTAACAACTTTCTAAGATTATAGGAGCAATATTTAAAATCTGTCCCTATTTTGGGCCTTTGACTCTCCCCCCCCCCCCCCATTATTTCTGGCTTTGTCCAGATTTCTTGTACTGAAAGGTTGAGAGGTATGCCATTCACCCAAACACACACACATTCTTTAACACACACTCAACACACAGAAACACAGACACACACACACACACACACACACACACACACACACACACACACACACAAACCTGAGACTACACATGCCTTTACAGACACACAGACACACACACACACACACACACACACACACACACACACACACATACACTCTGCAACACACATACCCCCACTCACACACACTTCCCACCACTATTTCTCCACTTAACTCCCTGGCACTTACCTCTTATGTCATCTGTCCCATTGATAGTATTAGATGACACCCTTACCCTGTATTTTCTGGGGAAGAGCACATGGCTGATTATCATTCATCATTCCCCCAGAATGCCTCATTAGCACTGCAGTTGGCTGTGGAGGTATTGAACAATGGTAATTCTATAGTTGTTTAAAATCACTGTGGTGGGGCTGTTTAAGAATCTGAAAGGGTCACTGCCAGCAGAAAAAGAAAACAGCCACATTAGGGCTTACCATTGTCAGCAGCCATTTATGAATCCTAGGAAAAGATCACAAGGGCAATTTAATAAAGCCTACACATTTTTTTCATGTAGGCATCGTGCCATGCTGCTAACATGGCCGTGAATAGTTTTAGATTGAGTAAGCACTGCTGAGTGGCGCACATGAGCACACCAACACAGAAACTTCTGTGACATGCAAATCACCTCATAAACAGGTGAATCTCATCCAAGTGAGGCAGGTAGTGTGATCTGGCAAGTAGATAGGCAGCCCTGCAGACCCTGTGTCAGTGTCCATAGTGTACACTGAAAAATTCCATGTACAGGACCGTAGATAGACAAAAGGGGCTGTGAAAATGTAGGTAGATAGACAGAAATGGTATAGCACACACACATATATGCAAAACTATCCTTTGTGTGTTCCAAAAGTTACAATAAATATGTTAAAATAATAGGTTCATAGGTTCATAGGTTCATACTAGGCTATCTGCCCGAGGGCATTTACAAGCCTAGCCCATCGTTTTGTGGCTTACGCCACCCCTTTAGTATGGGGAACTATACCCATTATTTTGCTGTGCCTCTGTCGAGCAGTGACACTGAGGTAATCCCTGGGGTATATCTGCGATCTCCCATCCATTGGTCAAGATTTCTCTTGAACAAGGCCAGCGAGGTGCTCTGCCTCACATATACCGGAATTTTGTTCCACAGCATAGGGAGTCTTTGGGTGATGAATCTATCCCTCCAGCACGTCCTATTAATAGCCGTGTCGAGGTTTAAGTCTCCCGCCCTTGTGACTCTGATGGATCTAGATTTTTTGAGGTGAAGCATATTCATCAAATCTGGGTTTGACATGGCCTTGTATGTTAGGCAAAGGTCACCTCTGGGCAAGCGGTGGCGACTGAATAGAGCTGGAGTTCTTTCAGTCGGGCGGCATAGGACAGATTTTTGAGACCCTTTATCCTTTTGGTGAGGAACTTCTGTGGCCTCTCCAGCTGCTGCAAGGGTCGGGTCAGATACATTCCGAATGGGGCATTGTACTCAATCATTGGTCTGATGAGTGATGAGTAAAGGGAGACCATGACCTCCCTTGATCTAGATGAGAATCCCTTCATGATAAGGTGGGCAATGTAGAAGGTCTTCCTAACTACTTTAGCTACATGGGTGTCGAATGACAGACTACTATCAACCTGGGTCCCCAGGTCTCTGATGACTTCTTCTGTGCTCAGTGGATTGCCACCTATTTGGTAGCTAGGGGTAACCTTGTTTTTCCCTAAGGGTATGACTATGCATTTTTTGGCATTTAACTTTAGGCCATGGCTCTGGCACCAGTTATCCATTTCTGTAAGACCCTTCTGAAGGATATCTGTGTCAGATGTGTTTTCTACTATGGCGCCCAGTTTGCAGTCATCTGCAAACTTTGTCAGCCATAACCCTCCTGCGTTTGCTTGTACTTCGGAAAAGTAGATGCCAAACAAGAGTGGGCCCAGGACTGAGCCCTGTGGGACACCACTTGTGACAGGCTTTGAGTCTGACATGGCGCCAGCAACTCTGACCCTGTGGGTTCTGTCACTCAGCCAGTTTGCAACCCATCTTGTGATGTATGGGTTAACATTTAAGCTGATGAGTTTTTCAATGATACCCGAGTGGGGTATTGTATCGAAGGCCTTCGCCAGATCGAGGTAGGCTGTATGGACTGCCTTTCCTCATCAATGGCTTTGGTGACTGTTTCGAAAAAGTCAACCAAGTTTAAAAGGCATGATCTTCCTTTGACAAAGCCAAACTGGGTTGGATCCAAAGTCTGCAAATTCCCTATGTCTTTATTTATGAGGTCCATTATGATCCTCTCCATGGCTTTGCAGATAAGGCTTGTCAAGCTAATGGGCTGGTAATTTCCAGGGTCAGTGGAGGCACCGCCTTTGTGAAGTGGGACCACAGTTGCAGTGCGCCACTCCCTGGGTACATATCCAGAGGTAAGACTTTGATTAAACAGCTGTCCTAGCTGTGGGTTTAATTCCTCATTGAGTTCGTGGAGCACACAGCCGGGGACACCATCTGGTCCCATGGATGCTGTGTTTTTTTGCTTTGGAGAGAGCAGTTCTCACTTGGGCGTTGGAAATTTTTTGGGGGCTGCAATCATTTGGTATAGATATCTCTCCTTTTGGGGGGGAGGGGGGGGGGTTTGCACTGAACCTGTCAGCCAGTATGTTGGCAATGTCTGTAGGATCAGTAATCTTCACATCATTTTGAACTAGTTCTGAGCATATCTGGGAGTTTCCTCCCAGGTTTCTAACATAGCTAAAGAAGGCCTTATGATTGTCTTTTGAGTCTTTAGCTATTTTTCTCTCAAAATTTGCTTTGGATGATTTTTATGAGAGCTCTTAGTTTTTTACTTATAGTGATCAAGGGTGTCTTACCTTTTAAGGATTTTGCTCTATCTTGTAGTAGCTTCCTCCTTTTGTTGTAGAGTTTGTTTATGGCTGGGGTCCACCAGACTGGACGCTTGCCTTTGGTACAAAGAGTCTTTGTTTTGCTTGGGATTGCCTTATCCATGCAATCCTGCAGGTGCTGGTAGAAGGCATTTGTAAGTGATTCAGCGGCTTGAGTACTGTTTTCCGCCAGCTCGGGGGCCTTAAAGGAGATCACACTAGTCTTTAGAAGTGTGAAGTCGGCTTTGAAGTTCTTTACTGTGGTCTTTTTTTTTCAAGGTGGGGGTGAGATGAGGACCTCCAGTGAGATTAGTTTGTGATGTGATCTCACCAGTGAGGGTATACTCGGTGTTGAACATTGTGCTCCCATGTTCGTGATGATGAGATCAAGTATGTTATCTCCTCTTGTGGGGATGGTGACTAGTTGTTCCATGGCATTTGAGTTTATGAATTCCAGGAACTTTTGGGCTAGGGTGTTTGGGCTTGAGTAGTGTTCCCAGTCTATATTAGGGTAATTGAAGTCACCTAGTATGATGGTGTTTGGTGATACATTTATCCCCTCTAGTGTTTTCAGGAAGGCCATGTGGGGTTCCTGAGTTTGTGAGGTGGCCTGTAACATGCTACAATTTGCAGAGCAGTCTTGCCTATGGTTAATTGCACCTGGATGGTCTCTGATGCATCGTCGTTGCCACCAGTCTTGAGGTGTGGGTGTCCTTGATGAATATGGATACCCCCCTCCTTTCTTGGTATTGTCCGGATTTTGGGGCCGGAACGCATGGTATGAGGTAAAACCTGATAGTGCTGGGGTGCTCTCAGGAGCCTTGAACCAGGTTTCTGTCACAGCACAGACATCGATGTTCTCCATACTGAGAAGGGCCTCGAGTGCGTGCATTTTGAGATTTAGACTTCTGGCATTGAGCAGCATTACCCTTAGTTTTTTCCTTTTTGTGTTCTAGGGTGGTAGGTTTAGAATTTGAGCCTTGCCTAAAAAGGCACTATGGGGTGGCAAGAGCCTTTGCCAATATCCGGAATCCCAGGGGTGACAGGTGCAAGCCGTCCCTTGCGAAGCAGCGTGGCTTGTCCAGCATGTCATCCCAAGCAGACAGAGACTGGATCCCCTTTGAATGACACCAGAAGTTAAGCCAATTGTTAAAGCTGATCATCTTATCTCTGTATTGTGGCATCATTCTTGGTGAAGGTAGGATACTGCTCAAGGTCAGGGTCATACCTGCCTGGGCTACATAATCAGAGAGCTCCTCAATGTCTCTTTTCATGTAGTCCAAGGAGGTACGTCTCAGGTCATTTACACCAGCGTGGACAATGACTGAGTCATATTTGTACCTGCTGTTGAGAGACCTGAGTGCTTGCGTTATGTGGCGGATTCTAGCGCCCGACAGGCAGCTTACTGTGACCTTCTCCTTACTCAGTCTGGTGGCGGGACGTCAGTGTGTCTGACTATGGAGTCACCAATGACTAGTGTGTCTGGCATTGTGTTTGGCCTTAAGGGCTGTGACTGTTTGACACTCTGACTGTGAGGTCTATGTGTTGCAGGTGTTGTGTTCTGAGGTGGTGGTTGTTTGGGTGTCTGCTTTGGTGGCCTCTGCTGTTTTGGTAGATTTTTGATCAGAGCCTCCGAGTATGTCTTTGTGTGTTTATGTGTATGATTTGAGGTTGTGATGGTACTATGTGAGACTGGGTCTATAGTGTGTGTGGTAACCTTCTCCTCCTGACTGGTCTTGCCAGTCCTATGTTCAGAGAGCTCAGCCTCCAGTTTGGCCGTATAGTTGCATCTCTCACATGTATTTGTGTTTTGTGGGAGGAGGAGAGGGTTGTCTGTGTACATGAGGCAATTGTAACATTGCCTCAATATTCCCAGGTTCACCAGTTGAGCAGGAGAGGACACTAGCAACTGATCCCTCGACATGCTAGAAGGACTAGACAAAAATACTTTGAAAGAGATTCAGGGGGACGTGGGTGACCGAGAAATGGGGGTTTGGCTTTTTGGGGTGCTATCTATAAGAGTGCCGTATCAAGGAAATAAGTGCTGTAGGACCAAATGCTAGGTTAAACAGATAGAGAATAGTCTACTTGGAGTCAAGTAGAGATGATCTTTTTAGTTAAAGGATACGCTGATTAGATCAGTAGTATAGTTTGAGGAAGGTAGTTATAAGGGAAAATTAGAAGAGTGGACTTTAGGTAGCCCGAATAGTTTAAACCTGCTTAACCGGCGCTGCCCTAGTGTGCGACGATGGCAATTCAGCTAAATCAGCTAGCAGTATACCGGCTTTATAGCAGGGGGCTGAAAAGAACTAGGAATTGGCCCAAAACGACCAATGGGCTACTAGTTTCTGGCTGAAACCTTACCAAAACAGACAGAAAGGTTGCTCAGTGCTTCCCACTCCCACTGGTAAGCAAAGAAACTTCCCTCCTCCCAAGCAAGGCAATGAATCAGTAACAGGAACTAAAATACACAGTCCAGGGATCAGCAAATCTGAAACTGGACTACTCTACTAAGCAAGGCGGAAAACAAGAGAGATATATATTTTTTTGTTTTGTTTTTTTTCTTTAACACAGACAGGGAAAATACAGTCAGTAAATGCTTTAAATGCTAAAACTCGGCTAGCGCACTTTAGTGTGTAGCCTACAGAAACAATTAGCAACAATTACTATCTCTAAGTGCAGTAAACAATGTAGCAATGCAGAACTTCCCAAAACAGGCGAAATGCAGTCGCTCGCTTATTCACAGAGGTAAAGCCACAAAAATACTTATAATCAGGTAGAAAGTCACTCCTTTAGCTCTCTGCTGCTTGGAACACTCTGCAGGCCACCACGAGGATCTTGTGCTGAGTTGGTACAAGCTGGAAAACGCGCGTATACCGCGTTTTATAGCAGGGGGCTGAAAAGAGCTAGGAATTGGCCCAAAACGACCAATGGGCTACTAGTTTCTGGCTGAAACCTTACCAAAACAGACAGAAAGGTTGCTCAGTGCTTCCCACTCCCACTGGTAAGCAAAGAAACTTCCCTCCTCCCAAGCAAGGCAATGAATCAGTAACAGGAACTAAAATACACAGTCCAGGGATCAGCAAATCTGATATATATATTTTAATATTCTTGGCATGTTTTCACAGTGCATTGCTGTGTGCAAACATGCCTTATTAAAAAAAAAAGTGGAAAAATCAAATATTAATATCATGAGACAGAAATGCATTACAGAACCCTGTGTGCAGTATCTACAATGGTGCATTGGTACTGTTACTAACGTGGAAGGATTTGAAAGTGTATAGTATCCAGGTTGTGAGCACAGAACCCTGTGCAAATAAAGTGGAGTTACTGAATAACATACTGGAGTAATCGCGTCCACAGATCCCCTCAGTGTAGGCAGAGAACCATGTTGGTGTCCACAAAGGAGGTAGCTGACATCAGAAGAGGGTGTGTCCACTAATTTCTGAGCTGATTGGAGCATAGCTGATCTTGTTTACGTGGTGCGCTGCCATGCTGAGCGTGCAAGTTTGGGGGCATGCACTGGCTGCTAACCATTGTTTACCTATGGGCAGCGCATTTGCAAGGTGCACCAGAGTGTTCAGAGTATCTAAACGACCAATGATATATTACTTAGTGTTGATCCTTGCTTAACTTAAACTAGGGCCATTAAATGATGTCAGTGATATATTAGGCAGGTGCAATGCATCATAGGTAACCAATCATACAGGTAGCACCTACAGTAGAGCACTATAAAGTATGCATACACCCTACAATCTGATTTTTCCCCCATATTCTTGCACCATTGGAGTACAGGCTTGGGTATTTTAACTGAAAGAATGCTAGGGGCTGCGGCAGGTCTTCTACATTTGTATGTGTTAGATGCTGAAGTCAGTGCTGCTGCTGCTGACAATAGGCCTAGGCAGAGAAGGAGAAGAGTGCTCAGGCCCAGGGCAACCTTCCAGGAGCTACATGAGCTGGAGATTGTAGAGCAATACAGGGTGACAGGAACATACTACAATAACTCACTGTGCTCTGCTTCCCTCAATTCAGGCCCAGAGCCAACAGAGGGGAACCCATCCCAGTGGAAACAAAGCTATGTGTGGCCCTTAGGATAATAGCCACAGGTAGGGGACATGATGGGGGTCTCATAGGCATCAGCATCCAGGTTACTTCACCAGTTCCTGGATGCCATGCTTCCACATGCCAGTGAGCACATATATTTTCCCCTCACCCCTGAGGTGAGAGCCAACAATATGCAACACTTTTACCATGTAGCACACTGCCCTGAGGTACAGGATGCCATAGACTGCACTCATGAACACATCAAGGCACCACCTGGTGAGGAGAGTAGAATCTATGTCAACCACAAGCGGGTCCACTGCAACTGCCAGGTCATGTGCAATCCCCAGGGCATCATGAATGTGTGCTCTGGCAGCCCTGGCAGCTATCACAACTCCCATATCTGCCATGCATCACAGCTGTATCGGGGGGGACATCCCACATGACCATTTAATGTGGGATGCTGCTTATGCACTGGAACCTTGGATGATGACACCCATCAGAAATGCACACACACCCACAAAAGAATGCCATAATGAGACACATGCACAAACTAGGAATATCATAGAGCATGTGTTTGGATTGCTGAAGTCATGGTTCTGGTGCCTTGATATATCAGGTGGAGCCCTACAGTACTGTCCAGACACATGTGCACATAAGTTCACAGTATGTACCATGCTACACAATATGAGCCTGCGGAAACAGCTGCAGCAAGATCAGCATAGAGAAGGGATACACAGCCACCCACCAGTGCCTAGGTCTCCACAGCCACACTCACAGGAGGGCTCAGAGGAAGAGCCTCCTGATGATGTCCCTGTAGGCAGACGCAGGTGTGCCCAGTACTCCCTGGGTTTGGCTAAGAGATAGCACATAGCACATTCACTGACAGCCTAGGACCCTAAGGACTGACACCTTACTCTTACTCACATACATATATTAAAATAGCTGACACCAGGTAACCCACACAACCTGTACCTATCTATGTATTGGCTGTGTACTGCTTGCATCACACAGAGTCAGACCTGAACTACAGGTCTGTCAACAGGTCTGTCAACTGTTGCATTCTCAAGGTACGTCTGTAACCTACACAGTAATTGTAAGGATTACTATAATATGGTATCGTATGTATGGATCTGCGGCAGTTATGCAAGGAAATATAGTGAACTATTTGGTCAGAGTTAACATTCACATGGGACAACCGATACCCAGTCCAATAGTATGTGTTCCTTAATTTTCACTAGGCCTCATGGTTGGAGTATTCACAACATCAGGCAAGTGAGATATTAAGCAGTGGGCAACTGTCTACCTAAGCTGATCATGTGCTGTTGTACCCCCACCCCAACACAGCAGTGTACCCATATAACCACCTTAACAGAATATCAGCTATGGTATATCAGTGGACCAGGTAATCTCAGGGCTGTAACACAGATAGCATTCACACATTGTATGTCTCTCTTCACACAGGATAACAATGTACATATGTATGCAGTTGATTGTGTGATGAATGACCCCGCTCTGTCTAGTGACCTGTGTGGCTCAGTGGACTAGGGAAGCTGGCATGGGTGATGGTATTGATGGTTCTAATATGGAATTACTCACATCTTTTGCAAGTGAGGTAGTAGTATGTTGGTGTTGTCACAGAATGTCATACCTCCCAACCTCTTAGTGCAAGAAATCTGGACAAAGCCAGAAAGATTGGGGGACCAAAGGCTCAAACATAAGGACAAGGGACAGAATTTAAATATTGGTCACATAAACCTAGACAGTTGCTAGAATTAAAGGTGTTGCAGTAGTACATATTGTCTGATGGATATAAAGTCTGACACACAATTGCTTGTTTGTAGTTAGTAGAATGTATTGATGTCTACATTCAATAAAGCACCAGAAGACCACAAATGTGTGAGGAAAAGAGCAAACATATGAGGCAAAACTCTGGACATTCTGTGAAAATCATGACAGTTGAGAGGGAGGCAGTTTGTCAGTCTGTTTGTGGTGTAACATTACCAACCTCAGTCACATATTTAGTCCAGTAGACAGCTGGGGAATGCTGTGGACTTTTTGAATGAAGTGCACTACTACAGAAACAGGGGCGGATGTTAATGTCTGTAACATACAAAAGCCTGGACTGGAATACAGGTAGGTGTGGCCTGGAGTCACGTTATAAGTACTGACAGTCCCACTGGGCATGCCCATACACTTAGTAAAAATGAGCACAATTGTGTTGGCCCTTGATTGAAATGACCTCTTATGTATAAACGTCTGTACATATAGACATACATGCATAGATATCCCTGTCAGATTTCTGTCTCACATGCATAGTGTATCTATTGCTATGTAGTATCAAAGAGCTATATACTTATATATATATATATATATATATATATATATATATATATATATGTGTGTATATATATATATATATATATATATATATATATATATATATATATATGTATATATATATATATATATATATATATATATATAGCTATATTTATTAAAATAATACATAGACTCCCCCATATATCTACATAACACATATACATATCATACACACACATAGCTACATTTATATATACATCCCTGTTATATGGAGAAATATGTGCGTGGATGTCTGCATTGTCCAACATACCCTAATAATGATGAGTAAACTGCACTATCACACAGCCATAATGTTGCTCAAAGGATCCAAACTAAGGGTGCAACAGTACATAATCCACTTACCTACAGACCCCTATGCCTGCTGGATGTCACCACGTAGACAGACATAAGTGAGTGTGAATGCACGTTTGGACAGGGCACATTGCCCCTGCCCACAGTGTCACCTAACTAACTGCAAGGAGCCATATATGGCCATACTGGTAACTGTACACACATATCTAGGATAACAACAGTTATCTCACTGCTAGGATACTAGATGCAGATGACAGTATGAACCAATATCACTCTGCAGGTCACAGATGTGTTCAACACATGCCTACTTTGTGTAATGCAGAAGTACTGTGCCTGCAATTACATATACAACAGACTTAACCTGTGGTGCATGCGCTAAGTACTGTGATCTATAGTGTGCAAGCCTATATATATATATATATATATATATATATATATATATATATATATATATATATATATACATATATATATATATATATATATATATATATATATATATATATATATATATATATATATATATATATACACACACACACACACACACACACACACACACACACACACACACACACACACACACACATATATATATATATATATATATATATATATATATATATATATATATATATATACCCTTGCAAAACAATGGACATGCTGTCATGGGCTATCCAGCAGCACTGGTTATTCACTTTTTGGACCTGCAACTTGCTACTGGCTTCCAAACTGCCCTCTTCTAGAAGGCCTGATGATGTCAGACACCTGAAAACTACCAGCTAAAAGTGTCATATCAGATGCAAGCTGTGGCATATGTGGTAAGTACTGTGATCTGTAGTGTATAAGCATAGATAGGTAGGGGTTCTAATCTCACTTCACCCAACATGATGCGTATGTATATCCATATGGCATATGTATGATAACTTCAAAGTAATTAGGGTTTTGCATCTTTTTATTTGTAGCAGGTGATGTGCCCCCCCCCCCAAAATGACTGACCACAACAAGGCTTGCTGATATCAACAAGCATTATATGTTCTAAACTGATAATACTAGCAAACATTGGGCAGCGCAGTGGTGCAGCGGTTAAAGCTGTCACCTCACAGCAAGAGGTTCACCGGTTCAATTCTCAGCTGGGGTGCCCTCTGTGTGGAGTTTGCATGTTCTCCCTGCATTCACTTGGGTTTCCACCAGGTACTCTGGTTTCTGCCCACATTCTAATGACATGCGTCTGAAGCATTTCTCCCTGGGCCTCCACTGAAAACAGGATCTGTGGAACCTAGTCGGACTTTCCCGGTCAACAAATGTTAAATAAATAACTAAATAAATAAATAAAGACATGAGTTGTGTTGCGTGCATCAGGTATTGTGATCTATAGTTTGTATCAGTACATAAGTAAGTGTTCTGATCTACATACAGCCAACTTGCAGCAGGTGTGTTCCTTGGTGTGCCCTGTATGCAGTAAGTGGAATTGGTGCTAGCCTGAATGTGGCCATGTTTGTTTGTGAGGCTGTTACAGCAGTATACATCATGTTATGGAGCCATAGGACATGTGAACTTAACTAGCATAATGGCCATACAGGCCTCACAATCAGGGACATCTGTAAACCCCTCAGTACAGGACCAGGCCATATTGTCCCAGTCTGAGAGGACCTCAGGCAGATGCCATGTGTTGAGATGACAGCCACAGAGACAATCAAACAGATAGCATGTGTTGAGGTCCACTGAGATGCTCTGTGTACCATTAGGTAGGGTCTGTTTCAAGGGCATGTTTATGTCTGCTAGACAAATGTCTCCCACAAGCATGTAGTACTAACGTCACATAGTAGGTCAATGTCCTTACAGTGAGTCATCCATCCACTATGATCCTTACAGATAGGCAGCATATGCACTCCAGCAAGGTCACACCTTGCCCTATAGCAGACCATATCACAAATTATGAATGCATGTGTATGCTGACCACTGCCATTGTCCTTGGTAGACTGTCATACAGATCTGAACCTATGGAGCCATGCATGTATACTGCTATACCTTGCTGAAGTCATATTTCTGCTGTCATGCCATACTGTGCCACTTCACTGCCACTGTGTGTCCATAGGTTATCCCCTCAGACTCCTGGAACAGAAACATACACAGGTTCATGGCATACCAGTCACTGTGTAACAATACCACCAGTACATCATATAACATAAGGTCCAAAAAAAGTATGTTGCATACTCATGACACATGCCAACATACAGTTTATGTTGTTGACCACTGCAAGTGGCATGGCAAAACAATACTGCATTGCACAAGTACATTTCAAGTAATATAGTCACCCTGTGCATTGGACACATAGCTTCATTCCCCTGCATCAATGGGAAGGATGACAGGGATGTGGCACAGGTAAAATCACTTCACAGGGTGATGTGTGAGGGTGCTGGAGGCCTAGGTTGGCCCAAATAGTTGGCAGCATGTGTGTGTGTGAGTCAGAAAGGGTAGCCGGTTAGATGGACCATGGAGAAGTGACATGTGTGTCTGTAGGGTGATCTGCATGTTATAGTGGTGTGTGAGGGTGTGCATGTACACAGTCAAGCCCAGTGCTAGCCCTACATGTGTGCATGTTGAACAGCTTTGAAAGCACATGGTAGAATTGACAGTTCACCATCTCCAGCCCTGAACATGGGAACTGCCTCTGCCAGTAGTTGTACTGGCACCACCATCCCCAAGGTCAGACACGGTGCTATTACCTGATGGTAACTGCTGTCTGCTGGGACTGTGTCCCTCATGGGACTGCCCAGGACCATGTGCCCATAGCCTGCCATGTAGTGGTGTGGACAGCACACTCCCCTCTGTAGCACTGGATGTACTGCCACTATGGGAGGATACCTGTGCATGGCCACATGGACTCTCAGCAGATGGTGTTGCTGACCTATGTCTATGGGTCCAACACCCAACTCCAACTACACCTTCCAGCACAAACAATGCAGTCCAAGACAGACACTGTCTCAGCCCACAGTCTGTCCACTGCATCAGTGAAGCAATCCAGGGTGTCCCCAATGTGGTGGAGGCAGTCACGGATGTCATACTGTGCTGCATCCATAACCCTAAACATACATGTGGTGTTCTGTTCAGAATGTACCTGTGCCTCCATGATCACCTGAAACATGTGCCAAGTGACCTGTGATGTGACAACTGCAACAGATGGTGGACAGACTATCCTCCAATGAGCACCCCTGTCAATCTGCCTGTGTGGGACCTCACCAGCTCTCTGGCTATGGCCACTGTCTACACTCACTGAAGCCATAGTTGCCAGACTGGCCTGTTCTATGTCTCCACCCTCTGAATGTCCAATATTTGTGGCCTGTGGGGACTGGGTATGTGTGGGCATACTGTGTGCAGTGACAATGGGAACAGAAGAGGGAAGTCAACCTCTGGGACAGATTCAGCCCCCGACAACCCCACATGTGCATCACTGTGGCCACCATCATCATCAGAGTCTGAAGAGACACCAACATCAGGTTATGTGGAGGAGAGACCTCAACCCCCACCAAATCACCTGTGGAAACCAAGACAAATGCAGTACATTACTACCTGCATTATTATGTATGGAAAATCCACAAAGGCTTATAATAATGAGGAGCCACAAATGCTTTACCAATCTCATATCTTTTCATTTCTGCTTTCATGCACAACAGACTTCCTCACAACAAAATACACAATCATCTCAAAGCCTTTATAACAAGCACATCAGGTAAATCATGTGACACTTGACCAGTACAATGTACCTTTTAGGTATGCAATATGACCCTATACCTGATAAAACAACACATCAAAAGTGTTTCTGCATGATCAACTACACTCCTCTGATTACCCATTCTAGGAAACTTAGATAACTATTCCAGACTGGAACATACAAACATACCATTCTGGTTATGCACAACATTAAGTGTACATAGGGAATTATCCTGGCCTTTAACTTTAATAGCATATATATGTTCCATAACAAAACAGTATCAAACTTACCAGGAGCAAGACCATGGCCTTGGACAACTCCTGGTGGACCTGTAAAAAGGTGAGGGTGAGGTAATTTTAGTACCAATGCATGTTGCAGCACAACAAGGTAATACATCCATATAGCTCACATGTACAGTAGCTACTGTGTTACTTGATGTATTGGTGACATTCTGAGTATGAGTGCACAACTGAGCTTAAACACCCCCCCCCTGCCAAAGCACATAGACCTGACACCCACGCAAAGGTATGTACAGCCTGACAGGATGACTGCTAGAGTATTACAGTGGTGATCACAGTAAGCTTACCTGCATGCTCCTCTCCTGTGAACACTGTGGCATCGACCTCCATGATGTATGGTGTGATGGATGCCTGGGAGCCGTCATGTGTTCCTAGTTCCAAGGACATGCTGGAGGAACAGATTCATAACCCAGAGGCTCCCTTCACTCTGGAATAAAATCCCAGTCCAGGTTAGGCAGAGTCCCTCATTGACTCTCTTCAAGAGGAATCTTGATGAGTGGATGGGAGATCATAGGTTTACCCCGGGTATCACTTCTGTGTCACTGTTAGACAGAGGCACAGTATACTTACCTCGAAAAAGGGCATAGCAAAATTAATTTAAAATGGGTGGCGAAAGCCAAACACGCTCTGGCTAGGCTTATAAATGCCCTAGGGCAGATAGCCTAGTATGAACCTATGAACCTATGAACCTATGTCATGAATTCCTCAGTGGCCGTGAGTGGTTGTTCTATTGCCGACTCTCCACTGATGATGGCACCATTCCTGGCTACATCAGCTGCCCTTCATCGTGCAGCATTCACCTTGTCTATAGGTTGGTGTTGAACCTGCTCACATGTCCTGTCCTGGTGGCCAGTCTCATTCACATTCCAGACAAGGTCTGCCCACAATGCAGCCCACTGTTCCCTGTTATGCCTCCACCTGGATACGAGGATGTGATGATGCTGCCGTAGTTCTTGAAGTATTAGTTCATTCTCTGCATCTGAGAAGGGGGCATGCCATCTATGATACATTAGTCCTGAAACACACCAAAAGGGATACACATTACAGGATCAAATACCACTATGTACAGATACAGCAAGAATAAAATGGCTGGCACTACCTACTGCTTGCTCACACATCAGACCCAACAGTGTGACAACATACTACGTGTGTGGATACAACAGAGATAGTATCATTACTGAGGTAGTTCCCTGTGTGTCATGAGAGATTCTGTTGTATGATCATACACCCAAGCGCTGGTCCACTGTGGTGTGTCTCCTGAGGCCAGCCACTCAATAATATGTCATAAGTCCAGTGCCAAACAAATTGCAGTGTACTATTACAACCACTATATAGGGACAGTCCAACAACATCAGTGTGCCACAAAGGCAAAAAACAATGCAACCCTGATATATTCTGCATCCCCTGTATGTGTAAGACATCAGGGTATCAATGACATGTCATAACCACAGGTCTAAGACAGGCTTACTGCTGTAATCCCTATTCACCATATCTCTATCCTCCCATCTGCATACTGCTATACACAAAACAGTTACCAATACATAAGGCTTTCATGTAGAATAGGACCCCTTTCTTAGCTATTGAGATGAACATTGCTGGGGTGAGGAGACTACATCATCACAGAGGGTAGGTCTGTACCAGAAACCTTTAAATAGAGTTGTGTATACCACAAGCTGCAGCTGCTGCTGCAGGTAATAGACATAGGCAGAGAGTGCAAACACTTTGGAGGACAATAAACTGTAGGTGTATCTGTGTCAGTTGTCTCAGCCTTGTTGTAGAGGCAGTGGCAGAGCCAGGGTGAGGGTACCCTTTACATTCCAATTATGGCATGTGTTTAAGGTACGTATGTTAGGCAACTGTGTCAATAACATAGTACTAGGTGACATATAGTAATGCTATGCAGATATGTGAAGTGTGTCCCTCCTGCAGGCCTGTGACTTCCAGCACTGAAAAGCTGTTATTTAATTTGCAATGCTTTGTGCGGATAATGAGTGCATGAGTCATTCATTAATTGTTGTCTTCACAATAATGTAATTAAAATGCAAAACAAACCTGGATTTGAATCCAGGACTGTGTGTGGCAAAATGTACTGTATGCAAGGCATTTAAAAGTCTGTGGTACTGAGTCACTGCTACAGTAGGTGTATTTGCAAGGTATATGTGTACACATACAGGCTGTGATAAACATTCTCTACATCCATCAGTATGTGCATGCCTTTATATGGATGTATTTTTGCACCAGAGTGTCAGTTTAATATGTATTTTGCCATGAACACCTTAGCAGGTGACTTTCTACATGTTGCTGATAAAAGGGCACATTTACCTGCTATCACAGACCTCAATTACATTCTTTATTATTTCTTTGGCTGTCTAGTGGTGTACTATTACACCAGAGTCCAAGGCACACTCCCATTTTTTCCATTACTTTTTATTCCAGTTTGCACAGTGCGGTGTGGCATGCAGCTCTGCTGAAACATGCCTAATGACTGTAATTGGCAATTACTATGTTTTGTTTAAACCACCTATTTTAATTATGAGTTGTGTGGTGGGTTAATGCAGTGTGCTGCAGTTCTGATGGGCTCATATTTGAAACTTGGCAGAAATGTTTATTTTGCATGTGTCTTACAATGTTAGAAACACATACAGTCATTATAGTTCTATTTTATTGAACTTAGCACAGCTGTGTGTCTTTGCGCAGCTCCGAGCTAAAACATATAAAGAAAAGAAAAAAAGAGGAGCTAGGAAAGTAGTGAAATGGGGGCAAGTAAGGGGGAAAATCATATTGAAAGGGCAGGGAGGGATGTTCAGGAAGGGCGTACAAAAGAATCATAACTATCCATTTCTTGTACAGCAACAACTGTGCACTTTTACAGAATTTCTAGATTAATTTGAATTCTCAAACCCCAGAGAGAGGGGTGAGGACAACATAAATGTGTTGTCAAGCCAATTGGACCAAATTACATATGTCCAGTGGACATATGTGAGACGTGGAGAGCTATGTATGGGATAATTTTTTTGGGGGGGACAGGTGCACATTTGTTTTTTTATTTTAAGGTGAGAGTGGAATGTTGGGGAAGGGACATAGATACATGTGGGGAAGGTAAGTTAGGTTGGTGAGGATACATTTGCAAACAGACAAGACATGAGACTGGGGCAGTGTGTGACACATGAGGGGATGAACACCTTGGAAAGCGAGGTTGTTGTGGAATCTGAATCTCATGTGTCTCTAGACGGCAGCAGCATGACTCACATCCCCACCCATGGGACTGTCAGCACTGCTCCATCACTGCCTCAAGGGTGGCTGTGCTGGAGGCTGAATACTAGGATGAGGCTGCCCCATCAGGGTGGCCAGCATGCCCTCAATATGGTGCAGGTGGCAGTCATAGCCATGGTGGACTATCCTACACACCAAGACAACTCCCCATCCACCACTGCTTCCAAGGGGGGGGGGGGCCGTCCTCATTCCATGGGCCAGTACTATCAGACACCACAGGTAGTGCAGAGGCAGCAGAGGAGGCACCACCAGTCTGGGTCCCAGATGTGCTGGGACCCAGTGCCATGGCCAGTTGAGGCAAGGTAGCAGGATCAGCCAGAACCAGCATACCTTGACGTGCTGTGGTAAATAAGGTATAGCAATAAGATAGGCTAGTAATAACCAAACCATTGTTAGTAGTAACATAATTGAACATATTTAGTCATCCAGATACATATTAATGCATATTATGTGCAACACAACATTAAGTAATATAACAGCCAGTATGGTAACAGCATGCCAGTACGAAGTAAACCATAGGGCCAACAAAGCAGTTAGTTTACCAAATATGTTAATATTGCATTATAATAAAGCATAATAATAATAATAATAATAATAATCAACCATATTTTCCAAAATATAATTAGTTTAACAAAATATGTTATTATTAAATCATAATAAAACATAACAATAATCAACCACATTTCCAAAATATAGTTAGTTTAACAAAATATGTTAGCATTAAGTCATAATAATAAATAACAGTAATAAATAAATGAAGATACAGGGTGGGGAAAGAGAGAAAAAACATTCTATTACTGACATTGTAGATGATATCCCTGAAAACACTGAGAATAAATACTCTACAGGTGTGTTGTATCAGGTATGAGTACAGTGACTAAAATTCTCCTATAGCTAATGTAGCACATACATTCCACTCAAGCTGTTAGCATGGGTCAGTATGGGCCAATCAATAACAAATGCAGGTACACCACTACACAGAACAGTTTCACATAATGTGGATTTATATAACTACCCAGATGTTCTTTAAATGGATTTGGTAACACATTGTATTCAAGGTAACAATTTATCTGCTAATCATGTGAGAGATGGATTAGGCAGTTTTAATTACACTAAGAGAAAGCATGACACTTAAGAGGCGTGTTTGTGTACATTAAGTAAACTAGACAGCCGTCATGCCTTAGTTGGCAGGCATGGGAGTAGAACCCAATTTTGCACACTGAGCAGCGTTGGGCAGCGCCACCTAAACAGATTTAAACTATTCCAGGCTCCACAAAGTCTGCTCTTCACTTTTTCCCTTAGAACTGTTCAAACTCTCAAAGTAATCACTCTATTCTCTTTCTAAAGCCCTGCACTTGCTCAGCTCTTATAAGGAAACACTAACTAACTAAAGCACTACACCTTCCTTGACTTCTCATAAGTATTAGACTCCCGATTGGTCCTTCCTGATCAAGTGAAAAATCAGTTCCCTTCCCTAATCTGATCAGTAAAAAACAGTTCTCTATACTAATCTGGTATGTCCAAGGGTCAGTTTCAAGGTTACTCTCCAGTCCAGCTGGTGAATCTGGGAATTTTGAGGCAATGTTACAATTGCCTTATGTACACAGACAACCCTCTCCTCCTTCCAACAAACTCTAATACATGTGAGAGATGCAGTTACACAGCCAAACTGGAGGCAGAGCTCTCTCAACCCAAGACTGGCACAGTCAGGAGGAAAAGGTAACCACCCACACCACAAATCCAGTCTCACACAGACCTATTGCATCTGCATACCCAACACATAAACACACAAAAACATACGCGGAGGCTCTAAATAAAAATCTGCCTAAACAGCAAAGACCTCCTAAGCAGATATCCAAGCAACAGCCACCCCTCAACAATACCCACAAATCACATATCTCACAAAATCAGTGTGCCTCACAGTCACAGCCCTTAAGGCCAAACAACACACCAAATACACTTGTTATAGGGGACTCTATTGTCCGGCACACTGACATCCTGCTCACCAGACTGAACAAGGAGAAGGTCACTGTAAGCTACCTGTCGGGTGCCAGGATCCACCACATAACGCAAGCACTCAGGTCAATCCAAAGCAAGTACATGTATGACTCCGTCATTGTCCATGCTGGTGTGAATGACCTGAGATGTACCTCCCTGGACTACATGAAAAGAGACATAGAGGAGCTCTCTGACCATGTAGCCCAGGCTGGTATGACCCTGTGACCCTGACCTTGAGTAGCATCTTGCCCTCACCAAGAATGATTCCACAGTATAAAGACAAAATGATCAGTTTCAACAATTGGCTAAAGTACTGGTGTCATTCAAAGGGGATCCAGTGTCTGTCAGCCTGGGATAACATGCTCAACAAGCCACATTGCTTCGCTAGGGACGGCTTGCACCTGTCACCCTTAGGCTTTCGTATAACGGCCAAGGCTCTTGCCACCCCCATAGTGCCTTTTTTAGGCAAGGCTGAAAGGACAAACCCACCTCCATAGACAACCCAAAGATAAAAAAACTAAAGGTGATGCTACTCAATGCCAGAAGTCTAAACCTCAAGATGCATGCACTCGAGACTCTCCTCAGTATGGAGAAAATCGATGTCTGTGCAGTAACAGAAACCTGGTTCAAGGCTCCTGAGAGCACCCCAGTACTACCAGGTTATAACTCATACCATGCGTTTCGGCCCCAAAACTCGGACCGAAGCACAAAAGGAGGGGGAGTATCTATATTCATCAAATATACCTACACCTCCAGGTTAGTGGCACTGCACAAAGCATCGGAAACCATCCATGTGCAACTAACAGCGGGCAAAACTGCCTTTCAGTTTGTAGCCTGATACAGAACACCCTCCCTATTACAGGAACCCCACTTGGCATTCCTGAGAACACTGGAGAATATGAAGGTCTCTCCAAATACTATGTCATTGGGTGACTTCAACTACCCAAACATTGACTGGGAAAACTACTCAAGCCCAAACACCCTCGCCCAACGGTTCCTTGAATTTATAAATTCTAATGCAATGGAACAACTGGTCACCACTCCCACAAGAGGGAACAACATATTGGACCTGGTCATCACCAACATGGGGACTCTATGTTCCACACCAGAGGTAATCCCCTCATTGGTAAGATCAGACCATAAACAAATTTCCCTGGACATCCATATCCCGTCCCCACCCCCAGCCAAGGAAATCACTGTAAAGAATTTCTCAAAAGCCAACTTTTCACTTCTCAAGACTGAGGTGGACTCCTTCAAAGCCCCTGGGCCAGAAGATAATACAGCCCAATCCGCAGAATCCTTTACAAATGCATTCTGTGAGCACCTGCAGGAATGCATGGATCGTGCTATCCCAAATAAAACCAAGACTCTCTCCTCCAAAAACAGGAGACCGGTCTGGTGGACCCCGGCCATAAATAAGCTATACAACAGAAGGAGGAAGCTACTACATGACAGAGCAAAATCCCAAAAAGGGAAGGCATCTCTGATCAGTATTAGCAAGAGACTTCGATCCCTCATAAAATCATCAAAGGCCAGTTTCGAAAGAAAAATTGCCCTAGACACTAAAGGCGATCACAAGGCCTTCTTTACTTATGTCAGGAACATGGGCGGAAACTCCCAGATATGCTCTGAATTGTTGCATAACGGTACAAAATATACCAAACCTACAGACATAGCCAACATCCTGGCAGACAGATTCAGTGCAAACTTCTCCCCCCTTCCCCCCCCCCCAAAGGAGCAAACGCCTATCCCAACTGAATGTAACCTAACAGCTCTACTGCAATGGTTTTGACAACGCAATCTTGCTTAACAACATTTGCTTACTTTTATTGGTATTGTTATTCTTTTATTGAAATACAGTTCTTATTGTTCATTTATTGCGCTACAGCTCTATAGCTCTAATTGCCCATTTACTGCATTACAGCTCTATAGCTTTAATTGCCCATTTATTGCACTACAGTTCTACATGCCCATTTATTGCACTACACTTCTTTCTTGTGTATACTTTATTGTAATAAATACTTTACTCTTTCTTGCTTATTGCACTACAGTTGGCATACTAAATCCATACTTACCACACTCACAGTGCAACCTGGCCAGATACCCGGCATAGGACTCGACATTGTGAGCCCTCTCAGCTGCTACTGTTGGGAAAGAAGCACACCATTAGCATATCAGTTTTGCAGACATTCAGCTTGCATTTTGGTTAGTCAGGGGAAGACATACTTACATACTTGTAGGACATTCTCATTTTGAGCTTCCTTGACCCAAGTGTCCAGTGTTCCCCTCTTTCTCCTTTTCAGGTCATCATGATGGTGACGACACTGCTCACTTGTGCAGGGGATACCAATAAAACTGGTGAGTTCCCTGGCCAATTGGTCCCAGGCCTCCACCTTACACTTTGAGCCCTGGAATCCACCCTGCATCAGCTGGGGTTTATGGTTTTTAACAAAGAGCCTGACCATAACAGTGGACTCCTGAATACACCATCTCTGCACCTGAAAGTGCACACCTTTGCCAATACCACCAGCCATACCAACAGTTGATTGAACTCCAATGACTGTTGCAGAATTCCCATCTATTGGGCTTAATATAGACTGTTTTCCTGGACTTACACATCATTCAGCAACATTCAAGAAAGTGTTATGTCACTTAGCAGTGCGCAAACCAGCTAAGCAGAACTGAGCAGTGTGAAAACTCACAGAACCAGGGTTTTA